>NC_090880.1:13789963-13799963 GCF_036669935.1 Montipora foliosa
TAAAGAAAGGAACGACAACAAAAAAGGATGTCTTCCAGAAAATCTGTGCCCACTTCAATGAAACTTCGGAGTATAAAGTAACTGTTGATCAGTGCATAAGAAAGTGGGATAAACTAGTAGCAAAGTTTAGGGTAGTTGAAGATATCAATTAACAAACAGGAAAAGCAAGACAAACATGTAAATTTTATGACAGTCTTCAAGAATGTATTGGGGAGAGCCGCAAGATTAATCCAAGCTACACCTTTGATGTTGCATTTGTGGCCTCTTGATCATCATCAAGTCAAAATGAGTCAAATGCAGAATGTGATGATGGTGATGAGCTTGACGATGATGAAAGTGGCAACAGTCAACAAAAGAGTGAGGAAAAGAAAAAACAATTCGTCAGCTGCTGAGATGCTTTCATCTTTACAGTCGTACTCAGAGCAGAAAGAGAAAGTAGAAGAAGAAAAAGGCTCCTTACTAAGACAGATGCAGCAAGAAAAAAGAGAATTTTTTTGGCCAACTTTTGGATGTTCTAAAAAATAAATAACTGAGTTAAGCTTTGTTCTGCAGTGTAGAATCTCAACACGTTGAATATTACTTTTTGCTTAAAGTTGTCATGATTCTACTGAAGCTGAACGTTTTTCTTTCCAGTGTTGCGTTATGATTTTATTTATAATGGTCAGTTCCATATCTTTCTCGGCTTTGAAAAAATCCCAGACATTCAATATGTCAATTTGCACTTATGGCCCATTTTTACAGCCAAATGTCTTCCACCACACCATGAATAGTCAGTGTTGCTGAGAACAGTCAAATATACACAATAGGCTGGGCTTGTATTTGACTTGATTCCCCTTACTTGGAATCATGTAACTGATCTATACAATTTTTATGTTGTTTATTCTAAAACATTTCTGATGAAAGAAAAACATTAATAGTCCGGGGCCATATGTCAATCCCGTAGGAATGTCATGATCATTTTAGTTTCTTTGCTGAAATCTATACTTTGGAGCGCGCTGAATTGAAACAACTTTGTCACCAATTTTTTCAACGTTGGTGACGTCATTTGTTTTTATGCAAATGAGTTATGACGTCATAAAGTATCCATGTTATGGCTATAAAAGAAGCTTAAATAAGTAATATGGCTAAATAAAACTAATTTCTGATTGTATTTTCACAGCTCTACCTTAGATAAAGGGACGAGAATGGTTATTTCAGTTTTGGGCACCTTGTTTCGATTAATTTCAATAAGTTATGACGTCATAAACTGACATGACACGTTAAAAAGAATCAATTAATTCTGTTGCCTTAGAACAGGGAATGTCAGTGTGGTTATTTTGTCCATCCAGTACTAGAATATCACATTAATTTTATTTTCTTTTGAATTTAACCCTTTCCCTACCGCATTATTTGAGGAAAATTAGATTAAGGTCGTTATGGATACAAACAAGCAAGTATTCATGATCTTGGTTAACATCAAGGCAGTCTTAAATTTATGTTTTTGTGATCCTGGAAAGTTGAGCTTTCCAAAGATGGGTAATTTGCAGTATCTGTATGTTACCATGGAGACTATGACACCTGTCAATCATATTAAACAGTTATATTTTTTATCGAAAATTACACCAGCTTAGGTAAAAGCTCTACAGATTTTTCTAAAGTGCTCAAAACACAACATATTTATATCTAAAACATTGTCACAGATTACAACTTGAAAATATTTTCACAGAAATGGTTCTTTGACTGACACCACTCGATATTTCCATCCACAATTGCAGCAAAGATTTCAAAAATATTGCGCAAAAATAAAATACCTTACAAATTCAAAACAGCACTTTTTTTCTGTAAATTTAGCAGAAAAGAACAAAAAACAAGTCTTATACTGCTTTAAAACTACTGATTATTTTACACCTACAGTTTTCTCTTCCAGTTGGTTGCCATGGAAACCAGATGGCAGCTCAGAAAATCTTGTAATAAATAATGTACATTCATTCAACATGTTGTCTTGATCTTTTGGTTCCTCTCTTTGATCTTGTTTTTGTGGGATCATTGAATTTGAACGACTCAAGGGTGTGATACTGCAGGAAACAAGGTTCCACACACATAGCTCGCACACAGACAGCGCACTGATACACTGTGCGGACTTCCTGAACATATACAACACAGGCTCTTTTATTTTCGGTTTTCACCAGATGATGAAATTGACTTTGGTCAAACCTGGCTTCAACAGCCACAGGTGTTGAGGGCCTGCCTGCCTTCTTCACATATGACCGTCCCCCAATCAATTGTGTCATGAGATCTTCGCTCCACAATAAATGCATTCAGACAACTTTGCTCAAGGCAGTGATAAAATAAAGCCAAATACCAAGTAGATGTCTTCAAATGCTTCTTGTAAGTTGCAATGCGTTGATCTGCCAGGTCTACTCCCCCCATGAACTCATTGTACAGCTTTATTGCAGCTGGGCACTGGAACTCCTTTTCCACCCAAGCGCCATTTTCTTTGACTTTCCTTTCCGCTGTGTCCATAGCATTTCCCACAGGAATAATTGAGATGAGATGCACAGGCTTTTTGTCTTTCCACGTAGCTGCAATAAGTTCTCCCTTTTTCCTAAACAGGGAACCACCTCTAGGTAAGTTTTTGACAAGAGGGAGCTTATGGTCCATGATTTCCTTTGGCAGGTCCTTCCAGTTTGGCCGGACAGTTCCACAAGCTTGAATACCATGTTCCCTCAAAGTAAAAAAGAGATCAGGGCTGGAGTAAAAATTGTCAGTAAGTCAGTAGCCTTTATGCTCAAGTGGGCTCATCGAACAACAACCCTCTTCGTTTGATTCTCCTCTGTCTCCCCTTTGCGGCCAGTATAAATTTCAAAGTTCCAGATGTATCCAGATTTCGATTCTGCCAGGGTAAACAGTTTGAAACCAAATCGGATGGGTTTGCTCGGTAGAAATTGTCTGAAGTACTTTCTTCCTTTAAATTTAACCATCGTTTCATCGATTGAAATCTCTCTAGAGAGGATATAATTTAGCTGAAACTGACGACACAGTTCCTCAATAACGGGTCTTATTTTGAATAATCGGTCGCAGTCCTCCTCGCGTGGCGGGGCAGAGTTATTGTCAACAAAATGTAAAAAGCGTAAAATGCTTCCAAACCGTTCCCTAGGCATGGTTTGTCCAAAGCCAGGAGTCGAGGTTATTTTATTTCTCTCCCAGTAAGCAGAGATCGACGGTTTTTGCACGAGTCCCATTGCAAAATACAAGCCAAGCCATGTGCGGAACTTGTCTATTGTCAGCTCCCTCCAACGAAGGTCCTTGCCCAAACGCTGTTGTTCCTGCCGAGCGTATCTATTAGTTTCGCGGACAATCAAGCAATATAAACGTTCGGTGAAAAACAACTTGAAGAAGTCGATTGCCTTCTTGTTGGCCAGTAAATTTCTGACTGGACCACATTGCTTATCAAAGGGAATATCTGTCTGAAGAGTCAGATTTTCACTCCAAACTAGTTCTTCCTCGTCAGATGATTCGCCCTCACTATCTTCTCCGTCACTTTCATCGTGGGCAAATAAACTGGCATCTTCCTCGTCAGATTCTCGTTCGTGGTCTCCACGTGCAAAGAACGAAAGCAGCATTTCATCCACATCGAAGCCTTCAAATTCAGTTTCTTCTTCGTCTGACACTAAAAAATCCAAGTCCTCACCTTCTAAATCATGAGAACAGGAAGCAGACGCCATTTTTAAAAAGCAACAGTCGAAAAATTCCCAAAAAACGCTTTCAAATTACTACTAACAAACTGCTCAAATCGCTTCAATCGAAGGGTAAATCATTATTGTTTCTGTAAGCAATTGTTTTAGTAACTTAATAATAACTTTATTTATATAGCGCTCATATCCATGTATCGCTGTCCATGGCGTTTTACAATTTACAATTTACAGTAATTTGAATAAAAACGATTTAAAAGCACTAAATTCTATGGAATATTATTATACAATAAATATTATTAATTCTAAAAACGATCTATAAAAATATTCTTATTTCAAACAACAATTATTGAAATGATAATGATAAAATCAAATGATGAAAGAAATATCAAACCAGGCGATAAAAAACGAAAATGATTAAAAAGAATCAAATAACTAATTAAATTTTTTATTATCAAGAAATAATGTAAAAAGAAACGTTTTGAGTCTGCTTTTAAAACTAGCAACTGAGGAGCAAGAACGAATGTTCAAAGGTAACCTATTCCAAAGTCTCGGAGCAGCGGAAGAAAAGGACCGAAAACCATAAGTGGTGAGCTAAGCTCTAGGTTCAACAAGAAGTTTATTTGTAACAGAGCGGAGAGAGTAGCAAGGGGAACGATAAGAAAGAAGATCAGACAGATAGCAAGGAGCCACACCATTTAAGGCCTTATAAGTGAGCAGAAGCAACTTGAAGATAACCCTATAGTATACAGGAAGCCAATGAACATCAATCAACACAGGGGTGATGTGATCAAACTTCCTTGTAAAAGTAACAACACGAGCAGCAGAATTCTGAACGTGCTGTAGCCTGTCAACAAGATATTTAGGGAGCCCATAAAGAAGAGCATTACAATAATCGAGTCTGGAAGAAATGAAAGCGTGAACAATAGTGTGAGCAGCATTAGTAATAAGATATTTTCTAATAGAAGACAGATTTCTTAAGTGAAAGTAAGACGACTTGCAAATCTTGCTGACTTGAAGTTCCCCAGTCATGCATTCATCGAAAACTATTCCCAAATTAACAGCAGAAGTACAAGGGACAATAGTTTCCCCACAAACTACGATCTCATCTAATGGAGGGCGACTAAGAAACCTAGAGTGGATGCACATCAGCTCTGTCTTATCATGATTTAGCTTCAAACCATTAGCAAGCATCCACGATGAAATGTCAGTGAGACATTGCTCCAAAGACTGTCTCGATTGTGCAAGCTGTTGGTTACCCTTAAACGACAAAGACAACTGAGAATCATCAGCGTAAAAATGATAACTAACATTATGACCCTTAACAACGTCAGCTAATGGAGAAGTATAGAGCAAGTAAAGAAGAGGCCCTAGTACTGAGCCCTGTGGCACTCCAACATCAAGGTTGACAAGACACGAGGAAGACTCATTGATACCAACGATTCGTGAGGTACGAACTAAACCAGCTTAGAACAACATCCCTGACACCAAAACGATTACCAAGTCTATCAAGTAAGACATCATGAACAACTGTATCAAACGCAGCTGACATATCAAAGAAAATCAGAATGACACAGTTGCCAGCATCAACAGATTGAAGGATGTCGTTGTGGATACGTACCAAAGCCGTTTCAGTGCTGTGCATGGCTTTATACGCCGACTGAAACAAATCATGAAGATCATGTTCAGCAAGATAACAATTAAGCTGATATGCAACAGCCTTTTCGATCAGTTTAGATAAAAACTGAAGATTTGAAACAGGACGGAAATTTGAAAAAAACTTCATGATCAGCATTAGCTTTTTTAAGAATAGGAGTGAGTTTGGCCACTTTAAGAGAATCAGGAAACACACCTTTAGACAGAGAAAGGTTGATAATTCTCACCAAAGTAGGTAAAAAAGAATCCAGACACTTTAACAAAAGAGAGGCAGGAATTGGATCAAGACTGCACGATTTCACTGACGACCCTATTAGGCGTGAAACATCATCTTCGCTCACTGCTTTAAAACAACAAAAAGCAGATGAGCAGGTGATAATATCTAATTGCGATAGAACTGTGTCAGGAACAGCTGAAAACCCCTGTCTAATGCCCTTTATTTTATCAGTGAAAAACTGAATAAAAGAGTTAGCCAGGCAAGTATCATCAGAACTAGGAGGATACTGTGGGCTCTGTTTAGGATAGAGCAAATTAGAAACAGTTTTGAAAAGAGAGTGTTGGTCATTCTCATTATCAGCAACTACACTGTTAAAATACTGCTGTTTAGATAAAAACAGCATCTTGTTTACCACAGCACATTGCTTAGAAAATTTCTGCTTGTCAGAAGGAAGTCCAGTGGACCTCCATCGACGTTCGTACCTTCGCCTAACTTTCTTCTGGAGGTCAATTTCAGGCGTGTACCAAGGCGCTTTTTTAACACGAACAGTAACAGCTCTACGCTTTAGTGGAGCATGCGTGTTGAGTGTAGAGGCAAGCACCTCATGATAGTGTGAAACCAGCTTAGATATATCAGAATTATCAACACAAGCGAGAGAGACACTGATATCACGCTTGAAAGAATCAAGGTAGATAGATTTTAGATTTCTAAAATTGACAAATTTCGTCTTACTAAGAGGCTTAACAAGATTGAGATGGCAGAGAACAGGAGAATGATCAGAGATGACTATATCAGATGTACATACATCAGATACAAACAAGTCGTCGGAGCGAGTGATCATAAGATCAAGGGTGTAACGACCGACCAACACGAACGCATTCACTTATGGGTGTATTTTGGACCCACTAAAGTGGATTTCAATTATCCAAGTAAACTGTGACGTCATACGTTCATCGACTACTGAAGATTTAGAGGTATCATATCACTTGACTAAATTGTACACTACCAACTACAATATCAACTGTCAATGCTAAAGTATCCGCAAGTACCATTAGCCAGTTTTTACCTCATCACACAATGGCATAGTCAGAATACTCCTCTCTTCTTTGGCACAGTCTATAAAACAAGATCCTCATCGTCACTATCCACGGTTTGAACAGTGACTTCTTCAGCATTTCTGTTTTCACAATTTGACTCACAGGAACAGCACATGTCCGTACATTTCAAGCTGTGTTTTCTGCATGAACAGCTTAAAGTGGTGCAACTTCCTCTACATCCGCACTTCACCAATTCCAGGGCAGCCTTGGGTGCAGGGGGAAGGGTGGCTGGGATAGCCTGCTGTTGCTCACCATCTTGACTCCATCCATGAGATGTTGGCGCAGGAAGATCCGGGTATGGAGAACCACATTCCTTCCACACTAACTCAACATAGTTGGCTCTTTTAATCATCTGCTGAAGAGCAGCCTTCATCGGTGGCAAATTCTTGTCCGCATATTGCTTCTTGCTGAACAAAAACTAACGCAGTTCCTTTACAGTTACAATCTGGACTGACGGCAGGTACAGCCGGCACATGCACAGCTCAAGCATCCTAGACACGCAGTCTTCAACATGCGCAGAGCTTCCAAGCCTTGCAAATTTTTCCAAAACTTGTTCATCAGCTTTCTTTAAGGCATTCCAGCAGGAGACTTTAGACTTGCCACATATTGTTCCCGTTTGATCACAACCACTCAATGCGTGAAATCCTGGTAATGCCGCCACAACGCGACCCCCTCCAGCGTTGTACAGAGGACCCAGTGGAATTGATCGACGCTTAGCTCCTGTGCCAGCTACTATGGACGTTTCTTTGCATAGACTTGTATTCTTCCATAAGGCCAGTATCAATACATCCATATCGGGGCTCTGAATACAGAGGGATGCTGCTCCTCTCCGTAGGATGGATGGCATGTAGAAGCATGCGTGTGTCAGCTTCTTCTTGGGTGGTGTTCAAGTGATGAACAGATAAATTGTTGGACCTGCATTGACTCTTTAAAGTTACCACATAGGTCTTTTGCGAGTCCCTCGTACACTCGAGGATATATGATGCAAAGTACATGGCCAACGATTCCTTGTTGACATTACTGCTTAGCAGCTGCTTGAGAGTGATCTTTTCAATGACTGCACCACCGGAGATTTGGTACACCATGGGCCTGTTGCAACCTTGGCGAAACTGGCGAATTCCCTGCTTGAGAGAATTTGGAATGTCACAACGATCAAAAACGATGTGGACCTCGTCACATTCCTTGGACCTATTGTCGATGATCTCAAGAAAATGACTGGCGAGATCACGGCCGTACTGTCAATGATAACAACGTTCTTTCCTGCATGCTGGCGCCGATCTTCTTCCTGGTCAGTACGTTGGTCGGGGAGCGAACTCTCCAGGATGCTCATGAGCTTACTCTTGCCAACCCAATGGCAAAGGTCACCATCAGAATTGAACAGCACTCTGGGAAATGCAGCCAACTCGAATTCACTGATGCTCTCCTTGAGATCGATTTCAGGTCTGGAAAGAACCACGACGAGAAAACGTGCAAACAAAGCCCTGTCGTCCTTTAGAGCAACAACACCAGATGCTGTTTTACTCTTCTTTTTCTCTCTTGTGGTCTTCCGAGTGTGAAGGTTCACTTTCTTCATTGGACTCCAAACACTTAGTTTACGCTCAACGATCCTTTCTTTTACAAAGGTATTGAAAAGGTTCTGACCAATCTGATCACGCTCGAGAACTGCTTCTTTTACTGTCACTGGCATAACAGCCTTTGTGATCATATTGATCAGTTCATTTTCCTCATTAACAAATGGATCATTTTCTTTAAATACCTCTTTCAGCTCCTTCACATTCTCCTCGTAACAGGTAATAACAGCCTCTGACAAATCATGGTGATACGTGAAGCTGTGAGTTTGTAATCCAACTATGGCCTCTGTTTGAGTAGCAAGGCAATGCAATTCTGGAGCAATAAGAAACCATCTTGCCATAGCGGCTGGTTGCTGGGTCAAACCCTTGAGGCCACCTCGGATCTTCATGGTTTTGTTTACATGCCCAATTGCATGGTCTGGACCTATGGCGCAAAAAGGTATGTCATTCTTGTTGACGCAGAAATTTCCACTCATGAATTCTTCATGTATGTCGGGATCAGTCGATTCGAGGAGTTCCATTTGTGCCAAGTAGAGAGGTACCATTCGTGCATAGTTAAGTCGATCATGCGTGAAGAAATACTTGCAGAAGGCCTTTTCTTCCAGTCAAAGTCGTGTATCTTCTCCTTGAACTTCCCTGACTCCATTGCTTTAAGGATCTCTTGATGGTGTTTACCAAACGCGCCGTATTTGCCCTCCTGGCTGGATGCATTCATTGTGTAAGAAGCATGACTCATACTCGGAAAGTTAGCGCCACTCTCTTCTTTCTCCGTCTTCAAAAATGCCTCAACGTGCAAGTCACAGAGAGCAGAGTATGTCATACTGTGTGCTGTCAAGGCACGTTTCATATGATTCCCTTCAAGAATTTGTTGCTTCGTAGTGGATCCATATATCCCAGCTTCTACCCACGCGTCATCAAAGCCACTGTCTTCAATGGATGACCCAAGAGCACGCAGTGCTGCCATAACAGTATGCATCTCGCCAAGCCGGAAAACAAGGTGATCTAATGCAGGCACGGTATGCATCTGTAGCTTCACGGCCTTTTCATAAAGTTGAAGATCAAAGGTTATCACAGGCGTGTGGCCCTCCCCTATATTCTGTGCTTGCTTCAACACAGTTAACATGGTACTCCACTCCTGGGCAGGCGCTGCTAGTAAAGGCATCATGGCAACAATGGTGAGTGGTAGTTTCGCTGGACTTACTGTAGAATTGTACGCTGCCCACGTAGGGATCTTCGGATTGTTGCATTGTAATCTTGCCATTGATTGCCCTACCGACCATGCGAAATCATCTAGCCCCGCTGCATCAGTGACATCTGACGATGGGGTCGTGTCCAGCCTGCCATACTGAGGACATTTTGGCTGTGCGTTACTTGGAACATGACATAGCAGCAGTTCTGCATTTGGTATAGAGCTCGATGGGAGAGATTTACATGTTGGATGCTTAGTATGATCTAATGAAAGTTCAGGCGAGTAGTCTGTTTTCCTCTGAAAGACAACCATTGCTGTCGCATGCAAGAGTGTTTTTTCCGTCAGGAGTGTCCTCTGAAAAATCGGAATTGTCAACAGCAAAGTAGATAAATTGGCCTTTGGGTAATGCTGGGGGTATATGGGCGCTGCTAGTAAAGGCATCATGGTAACAATGGTGAGTGGTAGTTTCACTGGACTTACTGTAGAATTGTACGCTGCCCACGTAGGGATCTTTGGATTGTTGTATTGTAATCTTGCCATTGATTGCCCTACCAACCATGGTGAGTGGTAGTTTTGCTGGACTTACTGTAGAATTGTAC
>NC_090880.1:13812463-13819963 GCF_036669935.1 Montipora foliosa
CTGAACATCCTTTGATTTTCCAATGCGTGGAGTCCTTGAAAAATTGAAAATATGTCCTTGAAAGTCCTTGAAAAGTTCTTGAATTTTTAGTCCAAAAAAGCGTACGAACCCTGAATAAAGTGACTATCTTTTTTCAAGTGACTAAGTAAGGGCAAAGAGATAGATAACCCCTGTAGAAAGGTTATCTTTGGTGGTGGTAGAATTACCTGGTGCTGTACCATCGTTCTTTGCCAACATTTGTTCCAGACTTACGACTAGCCTCCAGCCAATGCAGCCGATATTTGCAGAATCCCTTCAGTTGAGTGAAATGCAGAAAAGATATCTGGAAATTTACCTTTCCAGGGTGTCCAGCGGCATGGTTGCTCAAAAAAATAGGAAAATAGGAATTTCAGGATTGAGAAAATAGGAAAAATAGGAAACTTTGTACTAAAAACTAGGAGAAAAATAGGAAAATCAATAGTACTTTCGTCGACAAAGATAGCCCCCCCGCACCCCAGCTGCTATCCCGATTCACCACTTTAGTCGATCAACATCAGTGAACATAAATAGGACAAAACGAGTTTTTTGGTTTGAATTTTTATTCTTTTTGATATCCCTCACTGAGATAAATCTATCAATAAATCTGTACAACATAACTTTATTTACTTTGATTTCCCTAGTTTTAAAGTAACTGAACTGCTTCACCTTCACTTTTGTTCAGAAACAAAGTTGGCTTTTCATTATGTTCATAACTTCAACATTAATCCAGCAGATGATTGCTAATACAACATCATTTTAGTCTTTACTGAGCTGGCAGAGCACCTGCTTAGAGGTGTAAAATGACAGTTTACATTTACCGTACTTATTCAGCTATAAGCCGAGCGATTTTTACACAAATCCTCACACAATTTGGGCAAATTTGAAGCCGTAGAAGTGGTCTCGGCTTGTAGCCGAGTATTTTTGATAAAAAAAAATTTTCTCAGCAAATTAAAACTGTAAAAATGAACGTGTATTCACTTACAAGCCGAACTAAATTACTTGTAAAATGAAGAGAAGTTGTTGTTGGTGTAATATGGACTTTTATTACTTGGTAGCTCGTAAAGGAGCCGCACGTGTTGTTGTGTGATCGGGATCGATCTTATTGCTCGTCTTTTTCCTCGTTGTCTGTCTCGAATTCGTCGTCAATTTCCTCGTCTTTACTTTTTTTTTGTTCTGGAATATTGTCATTGAAGACTGCATCGTCTTCTGTGCCGTCATGTGTGTTATAGAGGTATCACAAGTCTTGCACGAACGCCTCACCATCTCCTCGGGAATATCGCCCCAAGCCTGTTTTACCCATCGAAGGAACGAGGAGTCTGGGAACAAGATTGCAACATTTGTCGACACAGATCGTGTAAACAAGCTTGTGACATGACACCAGAGCAAACTTGAGACAAAAACGCAAGTGGATTTCTTCTTGTAGCGAAATTTTCCAAGCAAAAAAACCGTATGCATTAAAGGGAAAATCTTACCTTGAATTCTTTGCTCTGAAAACCACGCCAAAGGTCGTTGATCGAGCTCGTAATACACTCCCCGATAAGCTCCCTGTTAAACAGATTTGTCTTATCTTTCCTCCAGCGACAGAACCATCAACTCACTGATGCCGTATTCTCCGGCGATCTCGGAGTTATTTTCTACAGCTTCTGCTTCGGCGACTATTAAAAGTTTAACAGCGAGGTTGTAAGGTTTCCAGTCGAATAACTTTTTATAAAACGCTTCACTTTTTCGAAGACACGTTTCCAGTGAGGTCAGTAATTGTTTAATAACATTCGTCACCTCACGATCACGCCGCTTGTTTGTTTCTTATCTTTCGTGTTCATTTGATTGCTTTGCGTATAATTTTTCAGTCAATGTCAATTTGTATTTTAAATTACGAAAATTCCATAGTCGATAATACACGTACATCAAGACCTAAAATGGGTCTCGGCTTATAGTCGAGTATTATGCATTTACAATTCGTGTCAATCAAGTTGATTTTTTCCGTAAGAAGTTTGGGGTCTCGGCTTATAGCCGAGCTCGGCTTGTAGCCGAATAAGTACGGTACTTTGACTTTCTTTTCTTTGATGGTAGAGCAGAAACATCCGCTGGTAGAGCTTTCTCCAGCAACTTCTGATTGTTTGTGTTAACCTCCTTTTGCTTCTCCCTTACTGCTTCAAGCTTCCTCTTTGTCTTTGCCTGATTCGATTTGGCCATTTTCAATTTTATTACAAATTTTGGCTTCACCAGCTAAAAAATAGGAAAAATAGGAGGTTTTGGTTAAAGAATAGGAGAAAATAGGAATGGGCTCAAAAAATAGCAAAAAATAGGAACTGGACACCCTGCCTTTCTTAAATCCACTGTTAAAAGTTCTAATGAACTGTATTAATTAGTCCAATTTAAAAACCATCAACCTGCACTATTAATTCCATTCCTATTAATTTTGTTTCGATATATTTCCTCTTTGCAATTTAAAAATTGTATATACCTAATTAGCTTTGTATTTGAAATAAACTATCCACCACCTTGAGATACTTCGTGGCCTTCATCTGGCAGTACTATTTTACATGATTAAGCTATTTTCTTACTTTTTTATGGAGTACTGTAGTTGTCAGTTCTATTACACAAAAAAAATGTGCTATTCTCCAGTCGGAAGGCCAGTTATTCGGACCAAGCAAGGTCGGAAAGTTATGCACTTATTTATTAATTTTTGAATTGTTTACTTTTCATCACTTTCTTTGACGGAAAAGGTGCCTGGGGCGTGCTCACCCACTTGACCTTTTTATAGGCGAGCTACTCTTGTTTGTATGTACTGCACTGGTCAACGACTTTTATTCAATGATTCAGTTGCTTACCTTTTGCTACCAAGAACGACAATGGAAAAATTGATTTCTACAAACAGATGAAGAACAGCGGATACTTCATCATCTCCAAATTGCGAATCAGTGGTACACAGAAAACGGCATGATCGTGAACCCCGACAACCATGCTATGGTTTTAGGGACCACTCACCGTTGAGGATTCTCTGGACTTACTTGGAATGACCATTGACAATCACTTAAACTTCAATAAACATGTATCTTTAGTATGCAAAAAAGTCAACAATCAATTGAATGTCATGATTAGATTTCGTAACCTCATTGGTACCGCTACCAAGTTAAAGTTGTATAATGCTTTCATTTTGCCTCACTTACAATATTGCTCTACGGTCTGGCATTTTTGTAGTGCTAGAAACCGTGATAAGGTGCCTGGGGAATACTCTGCAACAGCGAGTTTAATTTGCCTTCAATTATAACAGAGAGAGGCTCTCCTTTTTTGAAAATTTCTCTCCACTCCAACAGGATTTCAATGTTAATCAATACGTTGTCAATGACAATGAACACACCTGTGTGTAAATAATACAGAAGAATAAAAAGCATACGTACACATACAGGAATATAAGAGTTTCTAACTGACACCTGCTATTCAAATATTGATAATGAATGAATCTGTGAGTGAATGAATGTAAATTTTAAGAAAATGCAAACGGATAAATGTAATTATTACTCCATATTAAAAGCCAGCAAAGAGAGGCAGTGTGTGCGTGTTTGTGCATGTTGAAGGAAAGAGGGGTGGGGGGAGGTTGGATTGTTGGAATTACACCGACAGAAAATCGGTGGAACAGTTACTTTATACTAACCAAAGTAGCAAACGTTTGCTTGATGCATTGCTTGACATTCCATGTTGGAGCAAAACCTTACTTTCATGTTAACCTCCTGGAAAGGATTATTATTTGTAATTAAGAAAGCAATTCCTTTGGATCCAGGTTGACACCGATTGTCTTTCCAGGCTCTACAGAGAAGATGCTCCGATTCACTTGGAAAAAATTCGTTAAGCCATCCACCACCCAATTTACAACAGGTTTTACTGTCTGTTAGACGAGTTCCCTTTAATACTCTTGAAGTGATGTGACAAGGATAACAAATTGCTGAATTTAGCCTCAACATGGAAGCCTGGGAAACAGAAGAGTGGACTGACCGTGAATTCACCCCAGCAGTCTCCCCAGCATCAAAGGAAAAGCCTCTCAAAACTTTGCAGGGCAGGGTCGCAGTCAGATTTGTTCATCAATAAATCAGTACAGCAGACAGGCAAGTGGATGTGCAAGCAAAGTTTACAGGATTTCACTTGCTTGCCACCAACAAGTTGCAACATCGTGCTATAGAACAACGTTTTGAAGGATATTTCACATGAACAAATCCAGGAAACTGAAGACATTTTGATACATGGACCATCTGGGGAACATTAAGTGCACGGGCATTTCTCATGGCGAGTTGCATTTGTCCCTTCCCCCTATTGGTATTTGGAAATGCGTTCCTCTGATCAGATAAATCTCATTCAACTAAAAGCATGACGCTCACACACAAATAATTTGGAAACCTATGAAGTGTGATGTAGGACAAAAGTGTTTTTGGGCTACACTACATGTTTTTGGGCTAAAGAATTTGTCAATTGGTCACTATTCTACATGCTTTTGGGCCGTGTTGCATGTTTTTGGGCTAAAGTGCATTCCCTCCGTTTGCACGTTGATGGGCGAAGGTGCAATTCAATTGAGGAGTCTCTATGTTTTCCAGCTGGAACCAATTCATGACGTTGTTTGTCTTTGTTTATGGGCTAACCACATGCGTCATGGTTCACACATGTTTTCAGGGCTGGTGCGATATCCTTGCCTTGACTTGTCAGCGTAACATTCCTTTGTTGGAAGACATTTCATTTATGTATGTATGAGACCAATAGCACCATAAATAATTTTTGCTCTTTGGCCATTTCAATTTCAGCAGGAAAAGAAAACAAACAGCGGTTACAAACATTTTCATTTTATACTTGACGTTTCATATGCTGCAACATACATCATCTTTTAACCGTCACTTCTGATGATGTATGTTGCAGCATACGAAACGTCAAGTGTCAAGTATAAAATGAAAATGTTTGTAAGGGCTGTTTGTTTTTAATAGCGCCATGTTGGGAAAATGGTGATCAAAGCACATGGTCGAAAAGCCAATATGGCCGACAATGTGGATACTTCCCAAAGAGAAGGTGATATCATCAGAAGGACTTCAAATGTTCTGAAGGAAGCGGCCCAGAATATCGAACAGCTTTGTTCTGGGTAAGGTTTCACGTACGTTTTGAATGCCCAAGGGAGTTATACCTTAGCCAAGAAATATCATTTGTATCATAGGAGAGCATTCCCAGGAATGGCTGGAAGGAAACAAACAACGTCCAAGAGGCCACAAACCTTTACTCTTCCTGTAAGAAACAATCCAAAAAAAGCAAAAGGATGTTTTACACCGTTTGTTGCAAAGGACACTTGGACACACGATTTTTGTCTCGTATGTTCTCCACAATGCGAGTACACACCATCTCGGGAAGAACTAGCTAACTAACTAGCAACTACAGAATGCTGGCCTTGGGAAAAAGAAAAATGTATTTCCCAACAAAACGTCAGGTCAAGATCATTTCTGCTGCCAAGTAGAGAAACACTTTACTAAACTTCAAGGAAAAGGAGGGTTTGAGCTTCTTCAAGCTGTTCGTGGTGAAAGTGGTGTTAGACCTCTTCAGCAAATCCCATATGACCCTGCTGGGTTTTCAATCCCCTACCTAAGGGAAAGCATTTGTGTTGGACAGGCTGTGTTATATATAAGACCACTATAAGTGGAGTTAGACATGACTTCAATGGAGAGTGAGGTAAATGTACGTACATTTCTAACTTGGTAATAAATACAGTACAGACAAAGAAATGCAGATAATTTATTAGAAACTGATGTCTTTATCATATGCAATACATTGTTTTTAAGGTCATAGTTATCATGACAATGGTCAAAGCTGCTCACTAAAAAGGAATTTAGACAATTGGTAAACTGTGCCTGAAAAATTGAGCATGCTCTCAAGGGTTTCCCTTTAAACTGTTTACAAGGCAGTGGCATCATTGAAAATGTGGAAGGGGCTCCTGTTCAGGTTTATGGTATGACATAACTGAGGGAAAGGGTTGAGTTGGTGGCTGATACTGTGTTGGGGCATAGAGTGGGTTTCAAACTTAGTTTAACATTATTAATTTTTTATCATTAACATGGCATTTTGGTGAAGTCATGTTTAGTGAAATGTTTGAAGTCAGATCATTCTTTGAGTGATTAACAGTAGATTGCTCATGTAATCATCACAATAACAATCAGATAAGGATTTCTAATTTTCTGAGATAATTATGGTAAACTTTTTCATTTCTTTTGTATAGGTAAGCCATGTTGGACTATATATTGCCTGCTTAAAATATGCAATGCATTAAGATAAGAATTCACAGATTGACATGCTCACAAGAGGAAGAGCAGTTGTAAGTTTCAGAATACAAGTCCCCTAACGTACCCTACAGCAGCTATTATTAGGGACCTTCAGCAAAGAGACTTTCAGGACGGCGACGGCGCCTGGAAGTGAAGTTTTATTTCCGTTTGAGGTTGTACATTTGGCGCGAGGTCGTCTAGGCTTGGCTTTCTTTTAGAAAACGTGGATAGATACGAGTCTTTTGTCCGCTTATACTCTTTTTTTTTTTTCTGGCCTTTTAGTTTTCCCAACTTAAGAGAATATCTTCTCGTAATTTACTTGAATAGCTTTTGGCATAAAACGTATTTTATTCATCTTATTTTAATAGAACAGCTGTTGACTCAGACTGAATATGTCGGCATCTGATGATCAAGTGGCAAAATCCAAGTGAGCAAATTGAGCTACTTGCCCAAGGTTTTAGGCGCTTTGGTTCTTCATTCTAATCAAAATTATGCATTATGTTTTACCTCTTGTTTCCCGTTGTTTCATTCTAGGCCGATGGAGTGGAGCGAAGAACATGATGTTCTTTTTCTGAGAGAAATGCTAGCAAGAAATATTTTTGGAAGAAAGAAAGGAAGTCCCGCTCGTCGACTGGCTTGGGAAGCGATAGTCGACAGTCTGAATGAAATCCACTCTCCAAAATTCCAACTGAAGGACAAAAAAGCTGTACAAGAGCGGTGGAACCTTCTCTGAAAAAAAGTTCAGCAAAAAGATCAGTGAGGAAGAGAAGGCAAGTGGGATTTCTGTGAAAGAGTTAACGAAGAAGGAATCACTGATCGAGGAGTTAGTGGAGAAAGAAGATACCATACAAGCAAAGGCTGAATCAGCATCAAAACAGCAACTCAAGGACAATGAGACTGCAGAAGATACCAGGAAAAAAGCGATGGCGAGCCTTAAAGAGACCAAGAAACGCAATTCAGACAAAGGTGGAGAAGTGCAGAACCACTGGTCGACTTTTGCGAGAGAAAGCAGCGGCTGACCGCGAAATTAGACAACCGGAGTTACGTGCAAAACAACAGGAACAGGAAAGTCAACAGCAAATGATGAAAGCTATGATGCTTCAGCAGCAACAAATGAATACTGCGTTTTTGAGTGTTGTGAAAAAGCTATTAGATAAGCAATCAGCTTACAAAAGGTTTTTTTGTAAAACATGTTGTT
>NC_090880.1:13824963-13827463 GCF_036669935.1 Montipora foliosa
CAAGTGTATTGGGGAGGTATGCCCAGATGGCAGCACGACAAGAATGCCCATCATGCGTATGCTTCTTGGCCTCATTTCATATAACTGCGAGTTCTTTTCACATGACAATGTTACAAACCTGCGTGCCTCAGAGGATTACATTCAGTGGATGGAAACAATGTATGCTCACTTTGGGAACAAATGGGCATGTCTCCATAATGGACCAATGTGGTCCTATGACAAAGATGAAAATGATGAGGATACAAGGGACAGTGACAGTATTAATGAGAATGTTGTTGCTGCAGATGGTGGTCAAAAAAAGGATCAATTGGATCAGATAGATGATGGCAGTATTGTTTGTGCTGGTGAAGAATGTGAAGTTAGTGCAAGTCCTGAATTGATTACTCAGGCCATGTAAAGTGCTGACTGCTTGCCAAGTTTGCCAGGCAATGAAGGCAATGAAAAAAGTACCATGTCCAGGACAGTTGATGCAAACCGAATTGTTTTCCTGATTTGGTCAGGGATGACTACAGATGGCATCCCAGAATACCGTGAAGAAGCCTCAGTTGCCCAGGCTCTGGAGAACCAAGAAAGGCATGGAGTTACCTCTGTTAATTCAAAGAGATTGGAATCCCAAATTAAATAAGAAAATGATAAACATAAGGTTATGTGACTTACTGTTTACGTAATCCATGAGTTTGAGCCCTGAAAATGTGGGCTGTCATTTATGCTCAAATATACAGTACATAATATATGTAAGTGTAAAAAAGAAAAATTGCATGTAAAATAACAGGTTTGTTTCTCTCCTTTTGACGATTAATGGTGATAACAGTATTGACACACTCAGGTAGCTAATCACATCCCAGCTAAGAAAGCCAGGCATATAGTAATGTGTATTATATAGTTGTTGATCTTGATTTCTTTAAGTTTAAGGGTTATGATCTTACATGATATCAATTCCAAGGGATATACATGCATGCACACACACAAAAGAAGAAGAAAACATTAGCAAGACGAAACTCAGAAATATTTGTAATTTTATTTTCCTTTTCCCTGTGTTTGGACTAATCCTTGGACTTATGTTTGCAACTTTGTGTAAACAACGTTCTATTAAAAGTTTTGACCATTTCTCTTTTAAATCTTATTTTTAAATCCATTTTGGTTAAACTATTCACAGGCTTTTCAACAGATGGCGAGTTTGATTCCTTAAGGACAAAAGGCTCAAGAAGACCTGTGTCGGTCGTTCAGTTAAAGACAGATGCTCGGAGTGAAGCACGCTCAACATCTGTTAGGCAGATAGAACGGTTTCTTTTTCCCATTGTTGGCAAGTTCTTCACATTTTTTTCTATAGTTGATACTTGATTGTGATAAATGTATATTAGTGTATTTTGCAGGGAACATGTAAACAACATGTACATGTACCTTCCCACCTCTCCCACTTATAAACATTGAGTTCTGTTTTCCTTCCCATTAACAAGATGATAACACTGCCCTTGTGATGATGAAAAGTGGTTACTGACAAGAGTAATAACCAATTTGGGAAGCACTGGCTAAGATACTTTGGGCCATTTCTTTGGTCAAAACTATCGAGTAAGAACAGCGCCTTAACTTCCTTGTCAGCAGTTAAAGCAAATATCAGGAGGGAGAATCTGGCTACATTAATTAAAAAATAGCAGCTGCATAAACTGTCACCTTTGTAATTCTTAATCACGAGAGCTTAATTGTTATTTTATTATTATTGTCAAGTATAAATTAATATTAGTCATAAGTCTAGGTAATTCAACTTATTGTAAAAATTTCATTTTAATTTAATTTAGTCCTAATGTTATGTATCTATACACCTGTACTCAATATCTTGGTGGAATTTTAAGTGTCCCCGATTAGTAGACCACTTGTGGTCGGCTGGAAGAATTTTGACACGATTATTAAGTTAGCAACTGACATTAGAACTAATTACAGCATTTGGCTAAATTATACATCTCAAACAGGATTTCATAAAGGTATGTCACCTATGAGAGTCATAGTTGATTAGTTAACTGCAATTAAAAAGAAACACTGGGATAAGAATATTAGGGAAACATATTTGGAGTGTTTCCTTTTATTTTGTTTTGTAGGACGTGACAATTCTATTACAACATGTGTTCATCACAGTGCAGTACCACGAGAAGACATCTTGTGGCTACACTCATTCATGCAGGATAACAATGTTCCATTTGAGAAGGCCATCCATATTCTGCGAAGGACCCATTTCCCATTTAACTATGATCCATATCCATAGATTCCTGGTATAATGTCATTTTTACATTATAAGTTAACTTGTCTGCAGTGTGCTTTTATTATTATTATTATTATTATTATTATTATTATTATTATTATTATTATTTTATTATTATTTTTATTTCAACTATACTAACATTACTTACAAAAAACAATCCTCTATTATACTAGCATCACTTACAAAAATTACATTACTTACATTACGGGCTACTTACTCTACTAACAATACAATGCAATACTCTAC
>NC_090880.1:13832463-13862463 GCF_036669935.1 Montipora foliosa
CTGACTGGCCAAGACAAACAGTCTATTCCCGACTGTTAGAGGCTACTTTCACCAGCCATGGCCAAACTCATGAAATCACTTGGGTACACTGATGAAGCAAGGTTCACTGAAATTGTCAGCAACTGGCATAAAGCATCAGATGGACGAGGTTTGACTGAACAACAACGACAGCAGTATAACCAGGACATGCTGGACTACATATTGGAGGACTGGATTCCATGGTGTGCACACCAAGAGCAACGCGATTACTCAACACTGGATGTCAACAGGTATTTTTTTTAAGGTGGCTCCGAATAGTTTAGTCAGATCTTCCTGTCACAAAATAGCAATAAAAATGTTCATGAATAGCAAGTTCAAATTTGAGATTTTGATGATGGCAAGATTGGAAGGTTATGGAAAATTATCTAAGGTGATTCTGATCTCTAGTAACCAAACCTTTTAAAACTTTGCAGAAATGTCTGTTGTGTTGATTAGACAAAGATGTATCAATGAAAAACAAGTAATCTTAAAGTTATTAACCTGGACTGGGGTCAATAAACGCTATCATTGTGGAAGTTTGAAATCATTTAATGAACCTTCCAAGTCAGAAACTGAGAGACTGGATAGAGTAACTGTATCAAGAAGAGCTGACCCAGGGGTATTTGTTGCTGGTCGGGCCACACTTCCACAGCATGGCACACTAAAAGTGAGAGCTCAATTTCATGCTGCACCAGAGAGGCTCCCACCAAGGGTAGCTGATTCAACCAGCTCTAATTAAAGTTATTTGGCAATTGAGCATTCTAGTTAGGTTGCTAAGCATCAAAATCGTTCGTTTTGTGATACAAGCATGAAACTTGGCACAAATACTAATGTCAATGTACTAATCAATTTGTGATATGGAGGCATTTCAGATATGGCTTACCTTTCCAGAAATGCGCATGTCAAAATTTCGGCCATATTGTTTAAGCATGAAATCGAGGCTGAGCTTATTATGGGCGTTTATGAGCGGTTATAAATGTGGTTAACATCTTTGACACATATGTTTTACTTGAAGTTTTCGCTTGGTCACGTGACTAATCATGTGATTTCTTTGGACCTAAAATGAGGTAAATATTCAAAATATGTTTTTTTTTAAATGGTCATTGATTCAATCTTAACATACCTTTGAGATGCACCAAACTAAGAATCTTCCTGGCAGTTTCCTCCACAATGCAGTCAAGGTTGGCCTTAAGACATTTGCATCGTCCTTTGCACCCTTTTTTGCACCCACAATGAATAAGTTCATAGCAGCTGTCTTTAGCCTGGGATAGAGTTGTCATAGAGGTTTCCATGTTTTACCTTCTTTTTCCCATCCCCATATACCTGGGCTTTGTATATCAGGCTTCTTTACAAGTGACTGGCCCCATGTAAGCGCTCCTTGGTAAACTGCTCTCAAAATATGCTGTTTAAGTGCAGCACAAGTTGGTGGTATTCCATCAATACTACGTGATTTCCTGGCAAAAAGGTCTCGTCTTAGATGGTTTACTTCTGAAAGAACACTGCTTTTGTCGTACAATTGTGCAACAAATCTCTCAATCACAGGCAAAGATGCTTCGACATCTCTTAACATCGTTGAAGAGCTTGATAGATTAACTAATACATGTGTGAGTTCAGGGTATGAATTCCAAACTACCCATGCGGTTTTTTTGCCTCGTCCAGACAAAAAAGACACTGTGAAAAGAACAAATGTAAGCCAATATATATATAGCTAATAATAATAATAATAATAATAATAATAATAATAATAATAATAATAATAATAATAATAATAATAATCTTTTATTTGTTAAAGCAGGCTGATTATTCTGGCAGCTATCAGCTGATGTGGGCCTTCGTACTCCACACTCACTACCCCTACATTTACTATTTTGTACACACAAGACTCGACTCACATGTTGGCTTTTAGCTAAAATAAAAATACGTTTATAGTAAACACCTGTGTCGCAACCTGTTAAGAAGTAAAATAGTGGAAGTGCTCTGCATTTACTATCACCCAGCTCTGATGCAATATCGTTGACTGGAAGGTATCTGAAGGGCTTTCCGACTTCCATAATATATTAACTTGAATGGTATGTTTCTGTGAAATCTCATATATCGAAGCCAAGAATGTGTTTGAATATCAAGATTAACGAGACATCACGTCTTCCGTACACGTTTGATGCACTTAATTGAATTGATAGAACTGTAAAATAGTTGTTCTTAAAAAAATAAAACCATACAAATTTGCGGGAATCCGAAATAGATTTCGATCTACGATCCTCGTCAGTCGTCTGCCACTTTAAAATAAAAATACTTATATCGTTCATGGAAGAGACATTGGAATGGTCCACGCTTTCTCAGACTTCATGTACGTCATCACGAGACTTCTCATCTCGGTAGAACAACACGTCCATGTGTGACTACAGCACGCGCAATCTGGAAATAGTTCCATTCGTTTTTGGAGATATTCGTTTTTTGATATAGATTTCACAATTGACAAGGTGTGTGAGGTTTTCTTTGAGAGTAACATCAGTGTTCGGGGTATCGATGATCTAGAGTTAGGCTTGTACCTTGCATTGACGACATCACCTGAGAGGCTAGCAAAGATGGGCATAGCAAATGTATGTCCTACGCAGAAGACAAATAGGGGAAGACCACCTACAGTTACTGCAAGTGGGAGTGAAGAGAAGAAGAAGAAACGGTTCAAACCATGGAACTTAGCAATCAGACAGCTGGATGGACATACTAGACGTGTAATGCTGAGAGAGGCATTGAGAGTCATGTTTTAATGTTTAATAACGAACTGAGGAAGCAGACAAAAGGTGGACCGATTGGCTTGAAGTTAACAAGGGTATTGGCCCAGATCTTCATGATTTGCTGAGATAAAGAATTCGCCACGAGGTTGGATGAGATGGCCATCATTGTGAAAATAAACAAACGGTATGTGGATGATATCAACATGGCTATACAAGCAACAATGGTTGGAATGAGGTACAAGGATGGTAAGACCTACGTGGATGAAAGATCTGTCGCTGAGGATGAAGGAGTCAGTAACGACGGAAGGACAATGACATTGGTAAAACAAATAGGGAACGATATCCACCCATCAATACAACTTGAAGTGGATTACCCATCTAAACATCAAGATAGAAAGCTGCCTATCCTCGACTTAAAAGTGTGGATAGAAACAAAGGAGAAAGAAACAGAGAAACGAGGTGTGTCAGTGGTCATGTACGAGTTCTAATCCAAAAGAATGGCTTGAAAAGCAGTCATAAATGCTAGGTCTGCCCTAAACTGGAGTACCAAGAGAACAGTACTGACCCAAGAAGTCCTTAAGGTCTTACGTAACTGTAGCAAGATGTTACCATGGGAACGAGTAGTAGAAAATGTTAATAAAATGGTCCTGAGGATGCAGTACTCGGGGTATAGCAAGAAATTCAGATATGAGGTTGTCGACTCGGCCCTCAAAGCATATATAGAGAGAAAGAAAGATCAAGAAGGAGAAAGACCGTTACACTGGCCCAAAGAGTGGAGAAAGGAAGAACAAGAACAGGAAAAGATTGGGAAGAATGCAGTTGGGACAAACGAGGCGAAAATGTGGCAGTAATCTTCGTACCGGCTACACCGAATTCACAGTTACAGAAGAAATATCAAAAGGAGATAAAACAGCAAGGATTTAAAATCAAAGTGGTAGAGAAGGCGGGTATTGCAATTAAGAGATTGCTCCAGAAGTCTGATCCGTTTAAACCGCAACAATGTGAGCGAGAAGACCGCCCAGTGTGTAGGACAGATGGGAAAGGACCGTGCAATACAGAAAGTGTGACGTATGAAATTAAATGTACCGGGTGTAACAACGTCTACGTTGGAGAAACATTGAGGAGTGCGTATACCAGAGAGAAAGAACACTCAAAATCGCTCGGCAATAAGGAGGAACGATCAGCCTTGTGGAAACATTGTAGACAGAAACACAGTAGTGAGATACAGGAGTTTCAAATGAATGTAACCAGTGTCTACTCTAACGACGCAATGCTTAGACAAATATCTGAGGGTGTCAAGATTAACAATGTAGATGAAGACTCATTGATGAACTCTAAAAACGAATGGAACTGTTTCCAGATTCTGCGTGCTGTAGTCACGCATGGACGCGTTGTTCTACCGAGATGAGAAGTCTTGTGATGATGTACATGAAGTCTGAGAAAGCGTGGACCATTCCAATGTCTCTTACATGAACGATATAAGTGTTTTTATTTTAAAATGGCGGACGACTGACGAGGATCATAAATCGAAATATATTTCGGATTTTTTACGGTTTTATTTTTTGTAAGAACAACTATTTTACAGTTCTATTAATTCAATTAAGTGCGTCGAACGTGTACAGAAGACATGACGTCTAGTTACTCTTGATTGAATGGTATGATATATTGAAATGGCTAAAACTAGAACGTCCGTGTCAATTGTACGTATCATGATACGATTGTATCCACTCATAGATGAATCATATGTGTGAAGCATAATCCTCGTGTCAGCTTCTTGTGTACACGGCATAAGATTTGATAAATCATTGACTGTGTTTGAATAGACCTTATCATCACATGTGCTGTAAATCTCCTTTTCATCACTTTGTATGTGAACGACTTGCTCGGACAGGAGATGAAAGAGTTCCTCTTTGTTCTGGTCAACCCGTAAAAATGATTGCCAGTTCTTTGGAATTGGTGTTGATGGTGTCACTTTCCTCCGTGTACCCTTTCCTCTGTGATCTCTGGCACCTTTCTTAAGAGAGTCATCTATGTAAACATCCCAGACAATGTCCAACCTTTTGACATCTTGAATCTTGTTTAAGATGTAAGGATTGAAAACATTGTCAGCATACTCTTGGAATGTTTTTGCAGATGCAGGGTTTAGCATCTGGACTGCAGCTGCTCCATCGATGGCAAGCACCTCCACGTCAGGATGTTGGCTAGGTAGTGAGCTTGGATAGCCTTCTGGGCACTTTACAAGATCTGCTTTCACACCTTTTGTAAGCTCTCCCTTGTCTGCAAGTGATGATGGCCATGGTTGATTTTCATGGTTGAAGAAGTCATCCAAGTCCCCATCCCGACTTTGGCATGCTATGTAAAGTCGGGAGAAAAGTGATTTCAGCTCAGCAATCTTATTTTTATGACTTGTTTGTTCTTGCTTTGGAGAGCAGAACAAAGGTAAGTTGTTTTTATTCAGTGGAGCTGAAATAGCAGTCGTTCTTTTTGTAAGACGTCGGTTCATATAAGACTCAAATTGTCCTTTCCCAGTCTGAACGATATTTTTGATTGCGTGGACAACATTACTACCAACCACGTCTTTGCTGTCTAGTGTCATGGGCTCTTCTTCTTCTTCCATGAAAGGATTTCCAAGATCTTCGAATGAGTTTATGACAGACTGCAGATCATTTCTGAACAATTTCTGGTAACTATATACTTCCTCATGATGCTTGAGGTTGTCATCTGCAGAACTTACTGTAGGCGATAATTCAAATTCATGAACCATTCTTGCAAGTTCTGGTCCTGCAATCATCCATCTGTTAAGTGCACTTGTGTTTTCAGTTAGGCCTACTGCTCCGCCTTTGCATGCACTTTGCATGCACTTTGGCATTTTCTTGTTTGTGAGCTTGGTCGAGAGCTATCGATGAAAATGGCTTCTTTGTCTTATGTAACACAAATGATCCCTCAACAAATTTCTGATGCACTTCTGGACACTTGGATTGAATTTGTTGCATGTCGTGGATGTGAACTGGCAGCCACCTAGTGTAATTGATTTGATCAAGGGCAAACATCCAAGGCATTACTTGAACTAAAGCTTCCACATACAATTGAAAATCAGCAACTCTAAAGGCTTTGACTAACTTAAAGCAAATAAGTTGCAGTTCCATTACACGAGACCAGTACATGAAGTTTGGGTACTTGAGAGACATCTCTTTCTTCCAGGCTGTGAAAGATAACGGTGAATCTGCTTCAGCTACGTCTAAGTAGCCTTGATAAGCTCGCTTTTGAAGGATGTGTAGAGCAGCGTAGGTGATCTGATGTGCTCGTTTGGTTCTGGTTATGTGGCCAGCAGTAACAAAAGAATTTACTACACCTGGTGATGCAACGTTCGCATTTGTCAGCACTGTGGTCCATCCACTCATGTCCCCTCAAATTTGTTAATTCAATGTGGAGGCCTCCAAACATAATGACAAATTTGTCTTCTCCGTGGGTCAGAGGCCATTTCCATTGAATCATTTTAGCCAGTGCAAGTAGAGGTTGGTCCATGGCTATAACTGGAACTTGACCAGGGTTGACAAGCTGGATTGCATCATTTACAATTTTCATTCCATGTAGGACCATAGGAACTGAATGCGCTGACTCATGAAACATGGGCATAAGAGAAGTAATGGCAGGTTCGAATTGTGTTGGAGGCTGTTCAGAGGCATGGAATGCAGCCCACGAGATATTCTCATCTTTCCTTCTCACAGGGTACTGAGGCATTCTCTACCCACTTGTCAGGTTCTTTAGTGTAGAATTTATTGTCGTCATAGTCCGTCTTAATTGTTCCTACAATTGGTGGAGCAAACAAATCTTCGTCTGCCATGACAACTGGCTTGACATTAGCAAACTCGGTTGGCAAAGAAGGGATCTTTCTCTGTTGTTGCGGGGACCCGTCTATAACATTTTGCTCTCTCTCTCTACTCCGTGATTATTCGTTGTTGGATGCTGAATTAAGGAGATGGCAGTTCCGTGAAAAGAGTCATGAGAGGTGGTTGAGCTTGGGTTATGATCAAGATTGTCAAATCCAGTTGTCGTGAAAAGGCCATCCCTCAATACAGGTGGGCAAACAACACTATCTCTTTCGAATCTCTTGCAAACAACATTTGCAACATCAGCAGATATGTCTCGCACTCTATTATAAGAAATACAAAGCCCCAAGTTAAAAAGGGTGTCTATCAGAGCACATCCTCGAATTAAACCGTGAATTTCTAGCCCAACATAGATAGGAAGTGGACTCTCTCTTTCTCTGTTATGACAGATAGAAGTTGCAGGCGACTTACTTTTGCGGAAAGTGGTGTTGTAGATAATAAGCTGCAAAATTGAGCGTGAGGCTTGGTTTTGGATTGGTTTATCCTCGGATTCGCTCTGCTTTGACACTGGACCTTTCAAAATCATTGTTATTAGAGCCTTTAATGAAGGTGGGATGGATTTATCTTCACAATCTTGGGAAAACGTCCCAGTGAAAATTTGCGGTTGTTTCAAAATCTAGTTGCGTATCAACTTTGCTGTTTTTGCTAAGCACAGGCCATCTGCATCAAAGTCATCTTGTTCACTAGCATCTCTTATTGCTTCCCCGATGGCGGAGTCTAAGGTCAGTAAAACGTCACGTCCTTGCGAGTAGAGTTCACAACGCTATCTTCAACTCCAAATTCTTCGAGTTTTGTTTTGTACAACTTAACTAGGTCTGCTAGCTTAACATAAGGGACATTTGCCTGAGCTGTTTCAAAAAACTCATCAATATAAGATACAAGTCCTTAGAAGCTTATCTTCCTTTGGTTGTTCTCGATTTTTTGACGAAGAACAACTTCTCCTACGATTATACAACGTAGCGAGGCAATTTATGTGATACTTAGCATTTAGAGCAACCATGTCTCCAGTAGATAAATTTGCCAGCAGCTTTCGATCCTGAAGTTCCAAAGCACATTGTTTCACTCGAGTATCGATTTTACTAGTGGACGCAACTCGCAATCCCTCTGATCCTGCATCTTTTTCGCAGAAAAAGCATATTTCCTCATTGACCCCTGTTCCTTTGTTGATAGAGGTACTAGATCTTCTACTTTTGACAGGACTGTAAGGATGTGTGTCATCATCTTCTTCAGTCTTACGTTTTGGAGCCCTTTTCAGTTCAAAGTTATTAAATTTGTTTCTACATGATTTATGCCATACCGCGTCATTCTTTCGCAAGGTGCTCTCTATTCCTGACCCATCATCGACGTTCTTAGGATTGAAAAAAGATGGTGTTGCTTTGATCTCCTGGAAAAGTCTCATGTTGTTAGCTAACGAGGTATATCCGGCACCAACATCACTTCTTTTAGATTTAGCTGGGCAAAGTAGAGGTTCATCCGAATACATAGCTTCCAATCAGGCTGTGACATACTAAACTAAAAAATATCAAATAATTAAAGAAATGCTAAATTCTGACCACATGTTGAAGATCTTAAAATCTCATTAACAGAAGCATAAGAAGACTAACCCAATTCTAAAATCCTATAGCTGATTCTAAACTTCAAAGCAATCCCTAAAGTACCACCCAAATTCGATGTATGTTCTATTGAATTCTATTGTGTTGTGTCTTCTACTAGAAAAAGCCATATTACGTACTGCAGTGCACTTGTAAAGGTTTTCATTAAGCTTAAATGGCTTTTATTTCGAAAAATAATTCAAGAGAAGTTACTTCACTTACCTGAACACGTGTAAGAGTCGCCATTTTGAAAACCGAGGGAAGGCTGGGCACTAGTTTAAGGTTATTTTTGCAAATATCCTCCAAATACAATGCAAAATTCTTATAAACAAAGTAATTTTTTGCCAAAAAAATGAATGTGAATAATTCTGACTTAAAAAACCCAGAAGTACACATTAATATTTATTTATATTTAAAGTAAGTACATATTCATTTGCATTCTATCACGTGATTAGTCATCTGACTAGTCGAAAACTTTGAACAGAGCTCTCTATTTATATTCCAGATGTTAATCACGTCGATTTAGTTCTTTTACTGCCGTTAACACCGCTCAAAAATGCCATATATGCTCAGCCTCGTTTCCATGCCGAAACAAAATGGCTGAATTTTTGACATGCGCATTTCTGGAAAGGTAAGCCATATCTGAAATGCCTCCATATCACAAATTGGTCAGTACATTGACATTAGTATTTGTGCCAAGTTTCATGCTTGTATCACAAAACGAACGATTTGCACATTCTATGTATCTTAGCAGCCTAACTATTCTGTCATGTAAACTGGAATACAAGCAAGGTCCTTTAGTCAAAGTCTTAATAGGATACCAATGTGTGTTTTTGCACATGTCACAAAACAATGGCAGTTTACAGTGAACAAACAAATTATCTTGTTATAAACCTTCGTAATTTACAGTTACATACAGTTATGTTCAGTCTATATTACAAGAGGTAATGACCAACTTGGCAATTCTGATCAGCCTCTGTCAGTTGGTATTGTGGCACTAGAGTAATAACATAAATTTACAAGAGGTTGCATAAAAAACTCTAACTTCCAACATGATGTAACCTCAATGGTAAGTTTTAAAGTTGATAAAATTTATACAGATTTTCTTTTGTATTATGAGAAAAGCCTTTGTAGCCTGTGACCAGTCTTTCGTTGAAAATAAATCTCTAACTTTTTCCATACAACTTTTAATTTAAGAGATGAAAATTTCTTCAATTTGTCATTTCTACAAAATCAATTTCTGTTATTCTTTAAGTGATATTCCATAACAAATTATAAAAACTTTTGGTAAAAAGTGGTCATGTGACCCTTACATGTTGTCATACCATTTTACACTGTATCTCATCGAAATGTTATAACCATGTGGAGGCAGTGCGGCCCAGTGGTTAGGATGCTTGCCTTGAGATCCGGAGATCACGGGTTCAAGACCCGCTCTGACCACTCGCTGAATTTGTTCCTGGCAGTCCCTGGTTCAACTTCCCAGCTGCACTTGTAAATAGCCAACTGGTTTCCCTCCGGCCAGTTGGGATTCTTAACAGTTGTTGTTGTTGTGTTCTGTTGTTTCGTTGATTGTTTCAGATTGGCCCGGAAAAGCCCCTATGGGGAGTGGTCAATTAAGTATGTATATGTATGTATGTATTTGTTTTGTTTTCCTTTTATCTAGCGTAACCTTAAACTAGCTCGCACAACAAAAGGTTCCCACCTACCTATCCTAGTGATAGATATTTTTAGGTACAGTCCAAACTTTGAAAATGACGTTTGAAGCCTTATATCCTCAACCTTGACTTGTGTAATTTGTCTGGTTTCAAGTAAAGGATGTAAATACTTAGTTAGTTCCCGTGGAATGTAACCAATAAAACATGGTCCATTTCGGTAGTCTAAATGGACTGCTATGGCTTACCTGTCAAACTCATTCTCTGGTTCAGGTTTTAACATAGCTGAAACTGTCTCTCCACCTTTCATTTTTGTCAAAGCTTCGTCCAAACGGTCTTGTGTTTTTGTTGAATGGGCTACCCTAATAACTTTGAAGGGTAAAGTGTGGCAGATGGGTGTACTGTCACTTTCCACATCATCAGAGTTGCCATTTTCTTCAGTACTTTATTCAGTAACAGATTTCACTGATTTTTCAGAAGAGTTGGAAGTGGTTTCTGAAATATGGGACACCTCACTTTCTGAAGTTGAAATTTCCTCCCAGTTTTCATGCAGTTCATTAAGGGTTTTAGTCCATTTCCAAAACACCTTATATTCATTGCCATCTTGAAGTTGAATCTGGCAAGATGAATTCCAAGACATTGTTGTCGGAAGTTCATCATGTTGTAAACAGTCACTGTAGTTTATCAGTCTAGTTAGCACACTGTCTCCATCCACATATTTTACTTTTACAAATTGCAAAGTCATTACAGGGAAACTTAGCACCACCCAGGATATGGGATTTTGGTCCACTTCGGTCACAATCACATCTCTGCTAGCAATTTGTTCATGTTGAGAGCGAGTTCTTATGCTACTGCAGGAGTCTTTGTGTAGGTCTGGCTGGACATAATCAGGATTCTGGACATGGAAGAATGTGACATGCAATTTAGAATTAGGATTTATTTCTTTACTGTGCAGGGTGTGGGGTGTGCTGGACTCCAGATCAAGCAGCCTGGATTCTAGCCCAACTCTCATATTGTCTACTGTACATCTGCACCAGGTTGTAAATGCTGGGTGAAAACCCTGTGATGGACCAGCATCCCATCCAGGCATCCAGGGGGGAGTACCGAGGTAAGCTCGAATGATATGGGACACTTTGGCCTGATTCTGACTTAACCATTTCACTGTTTATATTGCTGATTGGCAATAGGTATTTATTTTTTGCTGTATTTACATATACCGGTCAATTTTAAATTACCTGATTCATCATCACATTCCAAATGAAGCAATGTTCTGTATCCCCAAATGGGAGCTCTCTGAAAGACGAAAGAAGAACAAAAAATCACCTCGAAAACGTCTCACGGTTCATGACATTACTCAGTTAATTCAACAAAAAAAGATCAAATCTCGATTAGAGCTTGTATGTCTAGCCGTTCAACAGCAACGCGAAGGGAAGACTGAGTTAGCTGAATTGATTGCCAATAGAGGAAACAGGGTAGTAGATGAGGCCTTGTCACTCGCCCTAGAATTCTCTCAAGCAGAGGAGAAGTTTGCGCTTTCTAAGAAAACACGTATCGTATTGGAGGAATGTCAGCAGCAGCAATGTAGCGAGAGTTGCGGGGGGAAATGGATTGTTGCTGCTGAGAGGCTGTTAGGCGCACATGGTATCGTAGTGAATGCCTTTTGTAATGCAATTTACACTGCTCTAAAAGAAGGTCGGGGAAAATACCGTAATGTATACATTTGCGGACCAGCAAACCCGGGTAAAACATTCATTTTATCTCCGTTAAAGATTTTCTATGCTTTCTGCAATCCTGCAACAGGTTTGTTTGCATGGATGGGGGCCCAGGATGCAGAGATTTTTCTCAACGATTTTCGTTGGAATTCAGCAATAATAGCTTGGGCAGACTTTCTTCAAGCGCTCGAGGGTGACATCGTGCATCTTCCTGCCCCTAAAACATTTTGTAAACAGGACATCGACTTAAGCAAAGATACTCCTTTCTTTGCTACTGCCGATGCTCCACTTGCGCTTGTTAAAGGGGCAATCATTGATCGCGTGAACACACAGATGATGGAAGTTTGTTGGCGTCTGTTCCATTTCTGGCGACAGATACCTCAGAGTGAGCAGGAGAATTTAGTTCCTTGTGTAGGCTGCTTTGCCAGATTTATTTTGACAAGCAAGTAATTAGTGTTCATCTTTGTGCGATCTCCCTTTGTTTACAAGAGACGGTTGAGGTTGTGACGTCAAAGTCACACTACTCGGTTGAAAACGGCTTGTCTACCTAAACTTATCTGATGTATTGGAACCGAGAAAGTAAATATGTAATCAAAATGTAACATTTTATTGATTTTTATACCTTTTCTTAAAAGTGGCAACTTCAAAGTGGTTTTTCAACAGTACTCGGCAACCTTTAGGGTAAAGTAAATAATGCTTTATATTATTTCGTTAGAACGGGAGTGAGTACTGTTGAAAATTCACCTTCAAATGCAAAACATGTGAACTTGAAACATAATTTTGAGAAAATAGTGATTGATAATTACGTGCCTTGCATGGCATAAGTATAATGCGAACCATTTAGGAAATACGAACAATAACAGCTCGTGACACTGTTCATTATTTTAACGAGAACTGTTGCTGGCTAATGAAATGTAAACCAGCTATTACATGTTATCTAATTAACCAATTTCAGTGTACTGAAAAAACTCCCTTCAGCTTTCTTGTACACATATTTTATTATTGTTGACATACACCTTTGTCACGCTTCCGCCATCTTGGATTCAACATGAGGCTAGCCGTGCATCATTTCCGAGATGGCGCAATACCATTGCTGTGTGCCACACTGCAACAACGATGGGCGCAAGAAAAGCCATAAAGATTTAGGGTTTTTCAACTTTCCAACAGAAAAGAAACTACGACAGGCATGGATAATAGCCATTCGACGTGACGAAAGTCCACTTTTCAAGGTATGTATCGTAGAGATAAAGTTCACATTTACGAACTGTCTTTGTCATCACTGCCATGCCAAGGACGCAGAACGTACACGTCTCAGTGCCATTTGTTTAAGCGCTCCATTGAGCTTATTGACTTCATTGAATCCGTTGCTAGCGAGTGTAAAGACCTTAAAGTGTTTCGATCTGTTTGTTCCCTTTGTATACAGATACAAAAGGACTCTACACTAGTGTGTTCAGAACACGTTAAACCAGACGAAATTGAAAAAACATTGGCTGGAAAGAAACGGTTAAAGAAGCAAGTAGTTCCATCAATATTTGCATGGGTTAAACCTAAACAAGAGCGATCAGAGAATTTATATCAGCGAAGAAAAAGGCTTCGATGTGACACGCCGTCGCCCTTAAGCAAAGACGTAGAGGTCAGTGATGACATGGCTGGATCTGCTTCCCTACTACCATCACTGGTAGAACCAAGCAAAGAAGGAGCTCTTTGTAATCGGATAGCAGAACTTGAGGAGATAATTGCTGTTACGTCAGAAAAGATTACTGTCATGTCTCTGGACAAATTTGGATTAGAGAGATTTTCCAATAACCCTAAGCAAATCCAGTTTTACACAGGATTCAGCTCTTATGAACTATTGAAATCTGTGTTCATTTGGTTGGAGCCATCTGCAAAGAACATGAGCACGTGGTCTCAAGTTCAGCATAGTGGTACTCCCCCAGTTGATTTTGAAAGCAAAACTGGTGACTCCAGTACAAAGTGTATGTTGCCACTTATTGACCAGTTTTTTTTAATTTCTAGTGCGTGTTAAGCAAGGTTTTCCTATTGAAGACCTGGCTGTGAGATTTAAAGTCAGTCCCAGTACAGTTCGTAGAGTGTTTTTGACATGGGCTAATTTTCTTTACTTCATGCTTGGTCAGATTCCCATTTGGCCCACAAAGGTTCAGGTAAAGGCCAGCTTGCCTGATTGTTTCAAGCTAACATACCCAAATACCTGTGTTATTTTGGACTGCACAGAGATTAAGGTACAGACCCCGAGTTCCAAAGTTCTTAATTCTGAATTTTATTCCTCTTATTAGAGTTACACCACTTATAAAGGCTTAGTAGGTATTTCCCCAAATGGGTCAGTTACCTTTGTTAGTTCTCTGTTCCAGGGAAGTGTGTCGGATAAAGAGATTACTCGTCAAAGTGGAATTCTTAACTTGTTAGAAGAAGGGGCTGTGGTAATGGCAGATAAGGGGTTTTTGATTGAAGACCTTCTCAAAAAAGTAAATGCAACATTGATGATTCCTCCATTCTTAGGAAAAAGTAAGGGTTGTAATGTTTCTGGAGGTAAGCAGTTCACAGCAGCAGAGGTTTCTAACACTCAAGAAATTGCCAGACTCCGGATACATGTCGCGAGAGCCATACGCAGGGTCAAGGAATACCATTTCTTTGACAGAGTTCAGCCTCTTGTGTTAGGTGGTTCAATAAATCAGGTTTGGAGTGTTTCCTGCTTTCTAACAAATCTGAAAGGGCTACTATTCTGAGATTAAAAATCAGTATTCAAAGTCCCCTATCACATTAGGAATAGGATTATAGAGGTTGGAATGAATTCCACCTGACCGCTTTGAAGATGAAGTGGGCATTTTTACTCTTTGTATTGTAACATCTTGCACCTCCCCTGGATTTATTCCTTGAGATCTGTTTGGTATGTTCCACGTTTGAGGTAAAGACGTTTTGGAAATGGCAGGAGGGACAGTCTTAAGACCAAGTGCCTGATAGTGGGCCAGAAGATAAAGTAAACCTATTACGTGATTGCATTTGCCCATGCCTGCTTCACATTCACATCGAGCTGAGAGTACCTTGGTTGCAGAGGCCACTGCTAATGTGACCTGCATGATAAATTGCATTTAAACGGGATAAGTACGACATTCAGTGTCCAAGTCATTTTTCACATAAAACTTGATAAGTAACATAGACGCTAATTTCACTACCGTACCTGTAATTTCGAAGGTTCATCGTTTTTCCTTTGAGATTTGTAACTCCGAGCCTTGATGATGGCTTCGTTTTTGCCGCAAGATTCTACTGTGAAAATGGATAGTGTGTGCTATTACAAACATCACCAACAACGAGCATGCGCGGGGTGTCTGTTGAAACAGACGTGTTTTTTGAGTAGGACATTTTCCCCTCCCTCCATCGCGTTTGTTGGGATGTTCAAGAGTCGAATTAAATGACAAAAACTAGAAACAATAAAAGGGGAGACCGTGGGTCCTTGGAAGAATCGCCGAGGGACGTGAAAAAACTGAACATTCAGTCTTCTCCATCTCAGAAAATCGAAGGAAATATGGCAGAAGGTGAAACCGCAACTTGTGATGCGTCCTTTCAAGAAGAACCAACCCTATTGCAATTGCGAGATATTTTAGTTAATCTGGAAAGCTCTGTGGCAGCAATATTGCAAGACAATGCTAATCTTAGAGAAGAGCTCTCGCAATTTAGAGCGACTTTTCAGTCACATGGCCGCGACATTGAGCAACTTAAGACAAAGCTTGCGAAGGTCATAAGTGAAAATCAAACACTTAGGACTGAACTTCATCAAACGAGGAAAAACTTAAAGGAGGAACAAGATGATACATCTAGAATGTGGGTGGAGCTGGATGAACTAGAGCAGTACAGTAGAAAGTCCTCCCGGGAAACTTATGGAATACAGGAATTGGCGTACGTGTCAGCAGATGAAGCTGAGTATAGCGCTAAGATTCGTGAATTGCACCCAATGTTCTGCGAAAAACTCTCTTATGTTAAAGATAAGCGACTTTTCTGGGAAATGCTCAACATGGAAATCCGGAATGTTACAATCTCCTTTGCCAAAGGAAAGGCGAGTTTGGTTAGAAAACATGAAAGAGAAATAAAGGAGCGATTGGATAAGTTGGATAAAAAAATATGTCATAGCGCTGATTTGAATAACGTGGATCAAGAACTAAATGAATATGACGAACTTAAGAATGAACTTAAACTAATCTATGAAGTGAAAAGTAAAGCGACTATATTTAGAGCTAAGTGTAACTGGGTTGAAAACCGAGAGAAAGCTACCAAGTATTTTTTCAACGTAGAAAAAAGGAATTACAACCGAAAGGTCATTAATGAAATTGAAACCGAGGAGGGCGCATCCATAAAGAATAATAAGGAAATTTTGGCGAAAATCTAACAATATTATAGTGATCTTTATCAATCCAAAATATTACTGGATCATCCACAGGAAAGTTTTAATAAGTTTACACAGAATGTAGAAATGCTAAAACTTTCAGACGAGGAAAAGGTGTCTTTAGAAGGTTACCTGACATTTGAAGAGTGTCAGAAGATATTAGAAACCTTACCAAATGAAAAATCACCCAGTGAAGATGGATTTATGGCGGAATTTTATAAACACTTCTTTGATTTGGTGGGGTATGATCTTGTTGAAGGCCTTAATGCAGCCTACGATATTGGGCAACTGTCAATATCTCAGCGCAGAGGTGTGATCACTCTATTACCCAAAGGGGATGAGTCATTAACACATTTATATAACTGGAGACCAATAACATTATTGAATGTTGATTACAAAATTGCATCTAAAGCTATAGCGAAGAGAATTGAACCAATCCTAAACAAACTTGTCCATTCAGATCAAACTGGATTCGTTAAAGGAAGGTATATTGGAGAGAACATCAGACTGATAAGTGACATTATGGAACAAACAAAAAAACTAAATAGTACAGGGGTTCTCATCTCAGTAGACTTTCAGAAAGCTTTTGATTCCCTTGAGTGGTCCTGTATCCAGTCAGCTTTAGAGGGGTATAATTTCGGTGAGGGAATTGTTAAGTGGATTCAATTGTTTTACAAGGATATAGAGAGTGCAGTTATGAACAATGGATATTTGACAAGTTGGTTTAAGCCTTTAAGAGGAGTGAGGCAAGGGTGCCCTCTTTCACCATATTTATTTATTTCGACTGTCGAAATTCTGTCTAACAATATTCGACAAGATACAAATATAAAAGGAATAGTTATCTTTGGAAATGAAATCAAGCTGACCCAGTTCGCGGTTGACACCAATCTATTTTGTCGTGACCTTGACTCAGTCAGTGCAGTTCTTAACAAAGTTAATATTTTCAGTAAATTTTCAGGGTTGCACCTTAATTTGGTAAAACAAAGGCAATGTGGCTTGGAAGATGGTCAAACAATAAAACAAGACCTCTGGAGATGAAATGGGTGTGAGAACCGACTAAAAAATTTATGTATCTTATAACGTGAAAGGAAATGACCAACTTAACTTTAAACTTAAAATACAGAAAATGCAGTCTAAACTTGATATTTGGAATCCTAGAGCTTTGACACTATATGGCAAGGTATTAATTGCAAAATCCCTAGGTTTGTCGTCTTTGATATATTCAGCATCTATAGTTAACGTTCCTACAGATATTCCTGCTAATGTAACAAGTAGACTCTTTAAATTTCTTTGGAAAAATAAAAGAGATAAAATTAAACGGGATGCTATGTATCAAGAATATGACAAAGGCGGCTTGCGAATGATAGATGTTGATGTAATGTTCAAGTCATTAAGGTTAGCATGGATACCCAGGCTGTTACAAAATACTAAAAGCAATTGGAAAACTGTTCCTGAGCATTTCTTTTGAAAATGTGGTAGTCTTCGCTTTCTCTTAAGGTGTAACTACCATACTAAATACTTAGTAGGCCTACCAAAATTTTATAGGGACGCTCTTTCTTTCTTCTCCGAACTGAAATCTCTTTATAATTATAATTATAGCAAAGAAAATCTCCTGTTTAACAACCAGGATATTCTAATAGATGGTAAACCTTTTTTTTCTTGAGGAGTGGTTTTTGAAAGGTGTTGTTTCTGTTAATAATCTGTTTCATGAATCAGACCGCTACCTTACCTTTCAAGAATTTCTTTCGAAGTATAATTGTAAATCAAATTTTGTGGAGTATTATCAAGTTTTAAGCGCAATACCAAGCTCTATGTCTAAAAAAGTGGGAGAGATGGATAACACGAGCGTGGAGGGTTTTGTCCAAGGGGCCCCATCTTTTATGCTAGATGAGAACATAGTGTTAAATTTAGAGAAATTAAGAGCAGATGTCTGTAAATATCGAGCAAACGGCGGCCACGGTCAAAAATTAAAATTCGCTCATATCTTGTTCATAGTAAGGTATTAGCAAGTAACTAAATGTGGTGTAGTTTGTTTTTGAAAAGACCGCTTCGATTAGGAGAAAATCGACAAAATCAGTTTTCGAGGTCGGCAACTTGAAACAACCAAATTTTGAGGCAAAATGAGGCGTTCTCAAAACTTCGCTCGCACGCCAAAAGGAAGCAAGTGGGGTAAAATATTCACTGATAAATCAATTTGTTAAGGGTTTTACTGCTAGTTTGGTGGTGATTTCTTATCTTAGCGATAATCTGGAAGATAAACAATTTTAATTTTGTTTGGGTTCTTTTTCAACTGACCGTGTTTTAAATTTAGGCTGAAAGTTGCGTTTTAAATTTTAGGCATGTGCTACACCTTGGTTTTACCTGAAACTCAAGCTATACGCTATTTAAACATTGTACTAAAACATATGTAAGAAATGGCTTGGGTAATTTAATTTGTACTTCAAACGAACCTTCTGAAGTTGAATAAATTTCGCCTGAAATATGAAACTTTTTCATGACCATCGGTTTGTTGTTACTCGACAAGTCACAAAAGCTTGACGCCCTTCAAAAGAATCTTTACTCGCAATTGCACTTGTTCAAAGCGTTGTATTAGAATATTTATTACCCCAGAGTGTTCTTCTTTTCTGAGTAACTTTAAGCCACTTTTTATACCTCATTTGGTGTTATTCTCAACTGATCACTCTGTGCCGGATCGGCTGGCAACCCACGAACTCGGGAAAACAAGAGAATTATTTCAAAACCTCTGACTGAACTCAGCATATCTTTCTTTATCCTACCTTAATACTCCTTGCACTTGAAAAATCCTAGGCCTTAAAACAGCTGAAATTTTGATAGACCCCTCTTAATAACTGCTAGACAGGTGTCCTCTTCATGCTTTACCCCTTTTAGTGTTGCGTGACAGATCAAAATCATTCGCACCTGGAGGGGGTAGGGAAACCGGTCAGTGTAAAACGTAGACTGCGGACTGCAGACTGCAGACCAAGGGTAAAATGCAGACTGAGAGTAAAACGCAGGCTGGGTGCAAAATGCGGAATAAAGACTGTAGACTTTTAAACATTTGTACTCCTTCTTCTCCAAATCGGTGAAATAGCTAGCCGGTATCAGTTACACAGTTCGCTTCCTAGTCGAAGTGCATTGCCCATTCGCCAGAGGTTTCAATGAACATCCGAACAGCTTAAGTCTGCGTACCTTGATTTGCAATACTTTCATAGCAGGTCATCCAAATTTCCTGCAGAACATCTTTCTTTGTTGTTGGAATGATTTACTACCTTTTTTGTCGCCATTTCATATTTTGGGTCAGCAGCTTTCATTTAAGTGTAAACATCTTGGTGTTGTACCAGTTCACGGTCCCTGGTCACGTATATCGAAAACTTCGCATCTAAAGTTGAAGCGTGAAGTCTCTCGGACGAAAAAAAAGGTTCAAGATTGCTATTATGTTTTCGGGTCGTCGACGACATTCCAGAGAAGAAAGGAATGGATTTGTGAAAGCAGATGTCATCAAGTAAGTGTTCGTTTACATGTATTTGCGGGATTTTTTTTTTCCCTTAAACCCTTCCACGACTACAGTTTACGCTCGGTCTGCATTTTACCACAGCCTGCGTTTTACTCTTAGTCTGCAGTCTGCATTTTACATACAGTCTGCATTTTACCCCTGGTCCGCAGTCTGCCGTCCGCGGTCCACAGTCTGCGTTTTACACTGACTGGTAGGGAAACAGATGCGCGAAAACGAAGCCAAAACGTGTAATATTTCTTAAAATAAGACTGTTTGTCAATCGTCAAAGATCTTGCTATTGTAAGTTCAGTGTTCTAGATTGCAAAGTCTTCGATATCACAGTACCATTAAAGACAAAAATAAACTGTCCACAACAAAAACACTTTGAATGAGTCAGGTTTTCACTGCTCAAAACTGGGTCATTGCTCGCTGAATGTATGGCCACTATACCAAGTCAAGTTCGTGCTTCTTTCTTCATATGCAAGCCTTCCAGGTTTCCCCCGCAAATGCTGTTACAATGCCTTTTTAACCAAAACCGATCATAATTATTTCTGATAAGTGCAGTTTTTTCCAAAGGCGATCAGCTTGTCAATGTAAGGGGCTTTTCTCTTTACTTTGATGTCCGTTATTGGTATATCAAAGTGCTCACAGATATCCTTACGCATTTGAATTGCAAAGATTGATAGCTTTGAATTTGCAATTAGTTCGCAGATGTTATACCTGTCAGAGCATATTGGATGAGTAAGGGCAACCTCTTGAAGAACTTCACTTCTCAACTCGTCAAAGGCTTTCTCATTTTCAACGTTCTGGTTTTCTTCAAAGTCGCTTTCCATCATTTCGTCATCTTCAAGTTTGCGCTTTGAGGACAGTCTTGAAAAGAAACTTGAAACTTGCTGACTGGTCAGAAATTCAGAACTGCTAAAAAGGCGGTTTCCATTACTGTCTCTAGCCGTCATTGACTTGGATACCGAGGCTGCATCTGCTTTCTGGCCGGTTGACTCGCCAATACGAAATTTACTGGATAAGTAGTCTCTCTGCTTCTCTGTGAATCGTGTCCGCTTTACGTGACTAGACTTAAGGGCCCAACCCATTGGTAAAAAAGGCTGATTCGAGAAGTTAAGCTCCTTTCTCACTTGTTCAATCTGTGGTACACTACCAGACTGAACTTGTAGCCTCTCTGCGTAACCAAGCGCTGCTCTGTCAAGGAGTGTTTCATGCTCCAAAGCACATTCGTGTTTTCCGAGGTCCAGATGGTGCTGTAAAGAAGAAAATCTTTGTTAAACTTTCATGCATCCTTCCTCGGGACAGGAAAATATATGAACAGCGGGTGACATCTCAGTCACAGTCTCTTCTTCGGTATCTGAGCATTGCTGGGAATTATCTGAGCAAGGTTGACGCCTGGATTTAACTTTAATAAAGTGTGCATTCGGCATTGTTGTGGCTGTACCCTCATCACATTTCACGAGATCTGGAATCTGCACCAACTGTGGAATACCGAGGTCCTTGAGGCGTATGCACTTACCAGGCCCTATTCCATACGCTCTCCAGACGGTCAGGCTTCCGTTGTTGTATACAATGTTGGAAATCAAACTCACTCCTGCAATCTTTACATTCAAGGACGTTGCTGGGTCTTGCGCTGGGATGCATGAAACGTCAACTCCAGGAACACCTCCCGATGACTGGATAGCGTCTACCATTTCCTTGGCAGTCTCGATGTTAGACCCTTGATTAAGGTGGATTTTCATGTGTGACTTAATTGAAGCCGCCTTCCTATCACACGGGCCTTTACCGCTCTGTGCGTCCGAAAAGTCCAAGCGTTTCACAGTCACTCCACTAGCACAGCCTGTAAAGCTGGCCCCCACTATCGTAGTCCCGCAGTGGTAACAGCCGGCATTGTCCTGTCTGTAAAAGACAGTTTTCAGATGAGGCAGCTGCGACTTTAACTTTCCAATAACATCCTTCATAATGGAAAGCACCGCACAGCTGTCTTGGTTGCAGGTCTGGTAAACATGCACAAATGTGATCATCTCCAATTCGTGATTTTCCGCTAGTCGAGTAGCTACAGTAATGTGCCAAGACATACCCCGCTTCGCAAACCAATCACTTTGGCTTTCTCTAAACTTTCTTGGCAAGAACTTCATGGCCCAGTCCTGAACCAGGAGTACGGAATTTTCATCGAGAGCATCAATCACCTCTATTCGGGCTCCATCCTGATTCACACAGCGAAGTAGGTGAGCTTTCCAAGCCCAGATGTTTTGCTTAGCTTGCCCTTCAATGAAGTTCACCTCTTCTACCACGTCACTAGAGACGTTGCTATCAGACATCTTTTCGATTGCGTCTTGTATTTCAGCAAGAACTGAAGAAAGTAGGTAACAGCGATCACAGGTTTCTAGATGATTGTGTGGGCAAATGATCTGATAATCTTTGTCCCTAGGGTCGCTTAGTGCATAAGCTCTGCAATGATCTGGAATGTTGGATTGCTTAGAAACATGCACCTCGATTCGATTGAAGTGAAAAGAAATCCATTAAAGTTTTTCGAAGGTTTTCATCCACCTTCCACGTTCTTGCCATTTTGAAGCTCGCCCCAGTCCTCGCTTAAAGACGGAAGGAATCCTGGTGATGAGCCCTTTCGAAGCTCTACCTCAAAAACGAGCAAAGTGCCCCTTACCGGTCTTTCCAACAGCATTTTTCGTTAGCCGTAGGTTGAACAAAGTAAAATTCTGTGCACTATCGCCAGCTTTATTGAAAAGAAGCGTGCTTACTTGTTGACTTTTGTCATGCGCACAGTTCATTTGCCTAAATATTCATATTCGTCAGCATGTTACAGTTAAAATGAGCACGGTAACTTCCACTCCACAAATCCATGCATGTTATGTTCAGTTCTTTTTTTAATACTAGGGAATCACCTTAACCGGTTCTGCGCAATTGAAGTATTAACATTAAGCAAAAATGCAACTCGACTTTTTTTAACCAAACGATCACCTCAACTGGTTCTGCCCACCGTTTTATTTCACTAGGCTATTTTAACATTTCTCTAAATTGAAACTGCGTAGGAACGACAAATCGCATTAAGCTAAAGTGAAAGTCTGCTCGAGCAAGCTTTTTCAACTAGCACCAATTAAGCACATAAAAACATTGCTGCTTTAATCATCACCAAAATCCTGTCCTGCTCGTTCCCCAGAGAATCTTGGGAACGTGAGTCAAAGACATTTTTGGTATCTTTGACTGGCACAATCGCTAGCTTCAGCTTGTTAATTGTGAAGTCTAGCGTTATTGCGATTTTTCTTATATACACAGACTAAAGTTATTTGAACTTTACCTTAAAGTCGCCCTTTAGATAACGCTTTGCGGACTTAAGCCGCTCCTTTTGTTTCCTTGCCCAAGTCATTCCCATAAATGAATCGCCCAATCTAGTTACTACGTCATGGAGATCGTCGAAGGCTTGACTACCAGCACAACTTATATAATCTAGACCCTGTAGAGACTTCCTCACAGAGGCAGAACAGACATTGAGAATTCTCAAGAGTGTACTTCGGCTCAGTGTTGTGAAGCCACTTTCACTTGAATAAGCCAAGTACTGCTTGACAATGGACTCTGGCACCATCATACGAATAACATTAGGCACTGTGATGACTTCCTTTGTTGACAGTTTTATTGATTTCTGCCCGAAGGGAAGATCCTGAATGACATGGGTGCTCGTTATAAAGTCCAAGAAATGATCAAGTTGAGTTTGGGATACCGCCATTCGTGTCTGGGATGACTGCAGTGATAGTGCTACACCTCTACCCTCGACCAGGATATGCTTCCTTGCTTCACTGAATTGATACCTCGTCAGATTGGGAATCCATTTCTTAAGTGTCTTGAACGAAACCTTGTCTGCCATTATAGACAATACTTGTCTCCTGGTTTGCCAGTTACTCGCATTCCTGTAGCACTCAGCCAACGCCTCCATAAGCACTTCATCTACAGGCTCACGCTCGTTACCACTAGGGTTTTCATCGGAAGATTTGGATGCAACAAGTGATTTCCAAAGCTGTCCACTCTGATTTGGTGCTACTTCTTATAGTACAGCATCAACTGCTTGATTTGCTTTGCGTAAGTGACGACGCCTCGTTCGTTCACTAGCCTCCTCCCATTGCGTCGTCAAAGGAAATCGCACTGGACTTATGCCTCGGGTTTCTAGAAAGGTGTTTAGCATTTCAAGTGGTTTACACTCCCGTTTGTCATGTTCACTTGCCTCGTTTGGCGAGTAGATACTTGTTGCTGGAGTCTGTAGTCCAAGGTAGGGTAAGGACGATGGTGTGCTTTCTGCCACTTGACCTACTGTGTCACTTGTTTGATCCTGCAGACGAATTGATGGATTAATTGATTAGACTGTTGACCCACATTATAAAAAGACATGTTAGTCTTGTAGATTAAGTACAGATAATAATATAAATCAAGTGATCAATCAAACAAAAAAGCAGAATGCATTAATTCAATCCTCTTTTCATAATGAAAGATACAATTCGCTATGCATATCATATACTTTATATACGCACTTGGCATGTGAAAATTGGAGGTATCATAAAGTGATAAGTCTTCGAGAGTCAGAGTTGTTTTGATTATAATACAGATTAGCTTGTGTTGAAATTATAAAATGAGCGGGGGAGGTAGGGGCACCCTGCGAACAGAGCCTCCTTTTGCCTTCTTGATCGAGAAGGAGACAAGGAAGGTCTGCCTAAATCCCGTCAAACCTTTGAAGTCACCACAGCCCAAACTTCTGGACTAATCAGTCTTGTTTTCTCTTGTAAAACTTGTAAAACTAACCGTAACTGTTTTTTGATAAACCGATCGTCATAACTGAGCCCGCTGTTGCCAGCGCACGGCTTTTAGGCCTGGATTCGAAATGAAATCCTAGCAACATTCCGCGCATGCTCAACAAAGATCTTAATTGATTCTTGCAGAGTCTTTCTTGAGTACTGCTGGCAGGATGAGGAAGAGGTTGAAAGTGCCGCTATTTGCTTACGCAATCGACAATAGTTTCCATGTATTCTGTAAATGCAAAAAAGAACCTTGTTCCCATCAGGGTCCATCTTTGTGAGGGATTGGGAACGAGGCTGCTCAACCCCTTTCCTAGGAAAAAGTGACTTGGAGACAGTTACTAGTAAGCCTGTGTGCCAAATGCATAAAGGGGTGGAAGGGAAGAGAGATACTTAACAACCCTCGCTTCCTTTTTTCCCTGACTTCAACACAACTTTCGACGTCTCTTATGTATCTACATTGTTCCGTCTGTGTGACAATTATTTGTAGGTCAAGAAAGATTATCCTACCAAAGACATCTCCGCCATTTGAAATGTTACTTCGCAATCGTCAAACGCAACTTCTGCAGTTTCTGTGTCAGGTTTCCAGTTCCCAGCCAACATTTTTCTGCAGTTAGGGCATACCCCTAAGAGATTACAAATATCAGTAAGCACGCTATTTTAATTAGGATTGCACATTCAAGTAAAAAAAAAAACAAAACGATTTTCTTGAACATTATTTTTTTGACATTGCCCGAAGTTTAAAACCGAACAGGTGTATTGACGCCTTTTTAAAAAAAAATCAGTGAAAATGAATTCTGCAGATAAAATGAAATTAATTTGATTTATTTGAACTAAATTATTTTCCTTTGTAAAGACGTTTTTTTTTTAAGTAACTTTTTTTGAAGAAGTACATTAGCGTTAGTTCCTTTATTTTTTAGAGTTACAAAAGGGATACAAACCTGACCCAACAGGAAGAAATATCCCACTCTGTTGTAGCACTGTTTGTGAACCTGCTTTGCTTAGACCTCTATCCACTTTTGGCTTTTTGCTCACGTCCTTACTATGACCTGATAATATTGATGGTATTCTGCATTTGTCCGGAACTCAGTTCAGGTAAAACCAAGGTGTAGCACATGCCTATAATTTAAAACGCAACTTACAGCCTAAATCTAAACTTCGGTCAGTTGAAAAAGTATCCAAACTAAAATAAAATTGTTTATCTTCCAGATTATCGCTAAGATAAGAAATCACCACCAGACTAGCAGTAAAACCCTTTACAAATTGATTTAGTAGTGAATATTTTACCGCGCTTGCTTCCTTTTGGCTTGGGAGCGAACTTTTGACAAGGCCTAATTTTGCCTCAATTTTTGATTGTTTTCAAGTCACCGACCTCGAAAACTGATTTTGTCGATTTTCTCCTAATCGAAGCAGTCCTTTCAAAAACAAACTACACCACGTTTAGTTACTTGCTAACACCTTACTATGGACAAGATATGAGCGAAAACGATTTTTTGACTGTGGCCGCGAAATTTCGATTTTGCTCGATTTTTGCACACAGGTGCTCTTAAAATGTCGAGATTTTTATCGGCTCTTGAATTTTGAACTACACCAGTCAACTCCAGCTGGCTTACAGCGTTGGAGTAAAATACTTCCAATTGACAGTGCTTCATGGGGAGAGTGTTCTAAGATGTCATATAAAACATGTAAGGAAACTAAGTTAAGAGAATTTAAATTTAAACTTCTTCACCGAGTTGTAGTGACCAAAAAGGAATTGAAAAGATTTGGAATTAAAAGTGAAAGTGACTGCTTGTATTGCGGTGAATCAGATTCCATAGACCACACTTTTCTTGACTGCCAATTTACCTCGTCTTTTACTCGTCAAGTGGTGGGGTGTTTTAATGCCACCAACAATACCAGTTTCAATCCAGAACCTAAGGAAATAGTGTTTGGCTTGTTTAAGCAATGCCTTGCTGGGCATGAGGCTGTGAGAAAGTTTAACTATACTTTCTTATACATGATGTATTACATTTATTCAAACAAGCTAAAAGAGAGCTCGATTATTTTATCTGAATTTGTTAATAAGATTAATTTTAAATACAAGGTTGAGAAATTTACATGATTTAATTTACTTTATTCGCCCTCTTTGATTAATCACTCAGTTCTCGTGCATGTCAGATCATTATTTGTATTTCTTTTCTTTTCTTTTTATATATATATATGTATCTTGTGCAATGTAAACTTCTTTTATGTTAAATAAATTACAAAAAAAACAACATCACAAACAAAACCCTACAGAGACTTTAGAGAAGGCCACGTTTTGCCGATACAAACCTTCCACGTCGAATATATATCCTTCGCAAAAATTACTATAGCCCCGAATCAACACTTTCTTCAGTACTTTTGCCTCTTGTTTTGTCCATTCATCGACAAATCGTAAGCTTAGTTCGGGTAAATTTTTCAAGGATTTGCTCCAGCACGAGGATTCAGGAGTTGCAGTCGCCATTTTGCATAGCTACTCATGCACAGCTAGCCTCGTTTTGAATCCAATATGGAGGAAGCGTGACAAAGGTGTATTGTCCGTTCCTTGCTACAGTTTACAATATTGAAATAGTCACTCTAGTACTTTGTTCTGTACCCCTTGGAACCCAATACAGCTTCAATACGTTTTGGCATGCTCTCTACAGTTTTGTCTTTCAACTTGACCTCAATTCTAGCAAACATATCAAGTACTCTGTTTTTGAAATCTTCAAATGTTTCTTTTCTTATTTGGCACGATACTGCTTCCTCAGCTAAACTGTTTTTAACAACATGAAAAATATTTTCAATAGCATTGAGATCTGGTGAGCGAGGCGGAATTTTATGGTGTTCAGCTTCTATCTGTTCCATAGTTCTAACTGAAGCTTTGCTGTTTTGCGAGGGATTGTTATCCATTAAAAATAAACGTCTTCCATTTCTTTTTGGTCCGGCTTGAGTAAAGCATGAATTAAAATTGTCTTTTATAAACTGAGAAAAAAAAACAGCATTCATTTTCTCGTAGATTTCCTTCAAAATAACGCCTTTTCCATATGCAATTGCCACCAGTATATGAAGTCTCCGTCCTCCTGCAGTTACCTGAAGTCCCTCACCTTTCTTTCGCCAAACTCTTGCCTTTGGTGAGCTTCGGTCACTCATGGGATTTCCTTTGTGAATGAAAGAAACTGCGTCCAAGTAAAATGCAATATCTTCTTTCCAAAAGTTAGGATACTCTAACAAATGGGGTTTCATTTCCTTGGCGTATTTTATACGTTTCTTACGATCCTTAGCAGTCACTAGCCCTTTTTGTCTGGCCTGAAGAAAATGATAGCCACGCTCAAGAAGAAATCGGTAAAATGTTCTCTTACTTGCCATTGTCATATTCAGTCCACTCTCTTTAACCAACTCCTTCAAGGTAAAGTTGACATTAGTAGCCCTTATTTTCTTAAAAGTACATGCATTACATTAGAGCTTGTGATTCATGAATTTTCTTGAAAACTCCACAGCACGTAAATTATCCCCCACAAGCACGTTTGCGAAAAGAAACAACAATGTACATGTTGTACATGACAAAAAAATGTTTAACTTACGTTGCACATGGTTTTCTACCATTAAGAAACTTTATGAACAAGTTCACAGCCAATAGAAGTGCCCATGGATTACATACAGTAGCTCTCACTTTACTGACCCTTGTTAGCAGAAACAGACAATCAATGGCAAAAGTAGTTGGGACGCTAGTGTCAGAATGGGCCTGAAAACCTCTCAGACGTCAGAAACTAAGCATAACTGTCAAAATTCCACTGAAAGCTTCAAAATAAAAGTCCCCCCCTCCCCCCAATCAATGTTGAAATAGACAAGGAAATGTATGTTCACTATTGGCGACATTGTTCTGGAGGGGAGAGGGGGCAATTTTTCAAACTCAGTAAAAATACCAACTTTAAATGGTGAGTGTCCCAAGAATTTTGCCACTGATTGTAGCAAGAAAACATTACCTGAATGTCATGAGTCAAGTGCACACAGGATCCGTAACAAAAAAGAAACAATTAGGAAACAAAATTAATAAGCCACTGCCAAGTTGCCTGGGTATGTGCCAAGTCTTTCATATAGAATGCGTTTGCATTCATGTTCCAATAAAACTCACTTTCACATGAGACCTTGCACTTACCCTCGCTTTGAAAAGGAGGCTAGAGGCAACTTGTTGCATTTATCTCACCAAGAGCTGTTAGAGAATCAACCACTTCTTTAGTCATTGGAACTTCCCGTGAAGCAGCTGAGGCCATGTCATTCTTTGACCAACTGAGGCTATAAATAACCTTCTTGTTGCTAAATAAAACCAAGGCATAATTTTAACTACCAACAATAAGTACTCAACTACTATGTGCCGACAGCTGAAGAGGTTGTGGCTTACAGCTGCAATACATTTGATGTTTAGTAAATTATACAGCAGCTACGTTGTACTACAGTTGACTCAACCAGGCATCCTCAGCTGAGCAGCCAATGCAACCCGGTCCTGTGTTTTTAGTCAAAGTCATTGTACCAGTATTATTTACCCCAAGGGTATGGTGTGTTATCTATCACTGTTATTGTTATGACATTATTCATACTGGTGAGATATAGCTGAAACAGTGGTGTGTTGTGCAGCACGACTTGAGTAATGTCTTGCCTCTGTAATGATGACCTGCAAAAAATAAACACAATAATAATACAGTATAAGGCAAGAAGCCAGATAGATTAGTCTTCTTTTTGTAAACATGTCGTGCCTACGTCATATATTTAAATGATAACTAAAATGCAAACATCCCCATTTGCAGCATATTGAGGATCTTGTTGTGCATCTCTCCGAGCTTCAAGCAGTTTTTCTTCATACACAGCTTTCACAGCATTTTTGTAGCCAAGAGAGGAGTACACTGCCAAGAAATAAATGTAGTTACATTATGTGTCTGCCAGTTCCATCAATGCATTAGCTTTGTTGGAAAAATTAAACGATTGGCATGCAATGTACACAACAAATGAAATTATCTCTGGTGCACATGCAGTATATCAAATAAATATAACTAGTACACAAGAACTTCTTTTTGATTTAGTACACAAAATTAATGTCTCAGTACTAGTAAACATGCTGCAGGTATGCATGTGTGAGATGTTTTGTTTGTGTGTGTGGTTGTTAAATTTAGTTTCTACCAGCAACAAGAGATATAACTGGAAGCAGATTTGTCCCAAGTAATGACTGTGCCATTTTATATAAAAACAAAAAACCCAGCATGTAACCAAATTACCAGTAGAAATGTACTACTTTGCAGCTGGAGATGTACTGGGTGTCAGTAAGCCCAGAACTGATAAATCCGTGCACCATTCTAAAAAGAGACAAGTGCATGTATTGCTGACAGTGATCCTCAAGTCAAAGAAACATAAATTTTCCAAATTATAGTATATCTTAAAATTTGGTTTTATCAATGGAGTTGATAATGTAAATTGGCCACCGTACAGAGATTCTAAAAGCTGATGTTTCGAGCGTTAGCCCTTCGTCAGAGCGAATCGAGGGATTATGGGTTACGTGTAGTTTTTGTAGTAGAGTAGGAGCTACGCTATTGGTGGTAACATGGCAACGTGAAAAATAGGAATATATTAGTTAAATGAAAAGCGTCCGTTAATACCGTGAGGATTAAGGGTGCTGATTTGAAAGATAAATTTTTGTTCCAGATTCTTGCAGCTTTCC
>NC_090880.1:13872463-13904963 GCF_036669935.1 Montipora foliosa
CAAAATTTAGAAACTTGTGTGTAACAGATCTGAACAATTTTGACAAATATTTTGAGGGTATTTCAAGATCTTAGGAAGATCCTTTCCAAATTGTCCCTGCAGAACTTGCAAAATTCATTTAATGATCAAGATCATCAAAGATCCTTGATAAGATTTTTAAGACCTTTAAAATTCTTGCAAAGATGTTTAAAGATCTGAACAAGAACTATGAAGATCTTGTCAAGATCTTTGAGGATCTTTTAAGTTCCTGCAGAGATCTGTGAAGATCTTGCAAAGTCTTACAAAAGTCTTTGAAGATCTTGACAATAAAAGAAAGCTCTTAAAGGATCTTTACAAGAACTTTGAAGATCCTTAAAGATCCTTAAGGATCTTATTGAGATCTTAGAGGATCTTGCGAAGATCTTGGCAAGATCCTTGAAGATCCTTGAAGATCCATCACAATCCTTGGCAAGATCCTTGAGGATCCTGGCAAGAAGTTTTAAGATCCTTAAAGATCCTTGAGGATCCATAAAGATCTTGTCCAGGATCTTTAAGAGGCCCTGACTTTCCCTACATCTAGGTACGACAGAAAGCCGCAAGAATCTGGAACAAAAATTCATCTTTCATCCTCACGGTATTAACGAACGCTTTTCATTTAACTAATATATTCCTACTTTTCACGTTGCCATGTTACCACCAATAGCGTAGCTCCCACTCTACTATAAAAACTACACGTAACCCATAATCCCTCGATTCGCTCTGACGAAGGGCTAACGCTCGAAACGTCAGCTTTTAGAATCTCTGTACGGTGGTCAATTTACATTATCAACTCCGTTGATAAACCAAAGTTTTCAAATACTACTTTGTCTGAACTTGTAAAGTATAGACGGCCTTGGAACAGCCCCCAGTATCCCAAAGAGGAATTTTTTTGCATTAAATACATAAGTTCAGAGAACTTTCCTCATTTATTTGAGTCCAAAATTTACCTCTTACAAAACGCAACAACACCACTTTACCAAAAATAGCAAGAAAGAGAAATAAGCTCTCTGACATGTTTAGTCTGATTTAATTAATTTGTAGTTTAACTTGGCACCACTCAGTTTTCCAAGAACACTTGAACAGTTTCATTCCTTTTTACCTTTAAAAAGGATCTCAGACTGGAAGGAAATACCCACAAATTAAAAATATTAAACTGCTGCTGCAGAACATAAAAACTGTCCAACGATGTTAGCTTCTTTTTTGTTTAATATCCTGGGAACAATAGGCAATAAGTTGTGGGCTCTAATTAAATTTACTCCCATGTAAAAAACGAAAGTGTCGAGTTACCATTCATAACTAAAAATAGAAGTATCTCGTTTTGTTTGTTCAAACATTTCATGGAAGCAAGTGGTGACAATTCGTCAGCTTTAATTGAATTTAATCCCTAGTGAAAAACAAAAGTGCCAAGTTACCATTTGTAACTAAAAATAGCAAACATCTTGTGGGAACAAGTGGTCATGATTCGTCAGCTCTAATTGAATTACTCTCTTGTGAAAAACAGAAGTGTCGAGTTACCATTTTTAACTAAAAATAGCAAACGTAAACAAGGAACAAGTGGTGATGATTCGTCAACTGTAACTGAATTTATTTTCTTGTAAAAAAACAAGAGTGTCAAATTACCTTTTGTGACTAAAAGGTAACAAGAAAGTTGATTGGCTGTTTATAGTAGATCCAATCTGATTGGTGTGACATACATACATCTCTCACTCACTGACTAACTGATCCATTGACCTGTCCATAACATGCCTGTCATGCCGACTAAGAGGTATTGCCATATTGGAATTTTTTTGAGATGCCCTGATGAATGATTTGAGGGGTGGTTTAGCCCCAGCAAGAGAGTTTACCCTCCCCTCCCCTCTCCCAATTAGAAAAAAAAACCATCAGAGTTTGTTCTCCAACTCTAAGACATGCTAACCACAGTTTGCAAGAGTTTACACCCCCCCCCCCCCAATAAAAAAATAACCCTTTGGAGTTAAGACATGCTAACCTCTTTAGTCACTGCTTGTCTCAGGGCTAGTTCACTGGACTGATTCTTTTCTCCCTGCTGCATATAAAACAAAAGCACAGCTGTTTTAAAATCTTTGATTGCTGCTCAAGGTTCACTATTACAGAAGAACACAGAATCTAATTTTCTTTTTGCTCATTAGTTATTTGAATAATTTGACTTTCAAGTCATAAATATCCTTACAAAAACTAATGAAATTCACTCAGTACATCTAAGTGAAGTTTTCCAAAGTATCGGACAAAAAAAGCCAAAGAATTTAGACACATTTTATCTTTCGTCAATTGAAAATATCCTGTCAGTAGCATCATCACTCCAATTCCAAAAATTAATTATAGTTACCAAAGTAGTTATTTGAAACTGGAATCAGTAAGGTATCAATAGAGACACAATGCATCGGATGATGCGATGATGTAAATTTATCCAATACTGAGCTCGGAATGCATTATAGGGCAATGTTCAACTATGGCTGTTTTAGGCTGTTTTGGCTGTTTTTAGTGGCTCAGAGAGACTTTGTTGCTGTGTTTTGGCCCATATTTCTTGTAATATAAGCAAAACAGGACCAGAATAGCTGTTTTTATCCATTTAGTTTATTGTTTGAATTATTTCTTGACTGATTTCATGAGAAGATTGAAGTCATATCTGACAGGTTAGATGGGAATGAAAACTCCCTGTTTACGCGTCCACTTGGGCTACCGCAACAAAACTTTAGTTAATAATATATAATATATATAAATTTATATAGCGCTTAAACTATAGAATATTCTAAAGCGCTTTACAATGAAAAAGGACAAATAAATAATAAATACTATTTACAAAATATATAAATGCTTACGAACTAAAGTAAACTCATTCATAAGATGTGGATATAAAAACATCAAAAAATATGTACATATAGATACAAAATTATAAATATATAAAATAAATCTAAATGCATAAAAGAAAAGAAAATATATATATGTAAACTGATCAAAAAAGTTCAAGACAATTATGCAATTAGGAGTCAATAGTAAGCCTTTTTAAAAACATAGGTCTTAAGATTTTGTTTAAAAGTCTCCAAATTTGCCGATAGTCTAATGTCAAGTGGTAAATCGTTCCATATTCTTGGTCCGGCTATAGCAAAAGCACGGTCACCTGATTTTGACTTAGATCTTGGTATGAACAGTAGTTCTTTATCATCAGATCTAAGTTTATATCTCCGTGTTGGCTGAATCTGAAGTAAATTAGTCAGGTACACAGGAGACAAGCCATTTACTGCTTTAAACACTAATAGAGCAATTTTGAACTCAATTCTCTGCTTCACTGGAAGCCAATGTAGTTTTATAAGCAATGGTGTAATGTGGTCGTACTTGGGAATAAAGCACATGACTCGTGCAGCTGCATTAAGCACCTTCTGAAGACGTTCTTGTTGATATGCAGGTAGGCCAAACAGTAGTGAGTTACAATAGTCCAGGTGCGATGTTACAAAGGCGTGGACTAGTATTTTAGTAGTGTCTGTTGAAAGAAATTTTCTGATTTGTCTGATGTTGTAAAGTCCTCTGAAGGCTTTACTACAGGTCTTGTTGATGTGATCATTCATAGACATTTTATCATCAAACCAGGCACCAAGATTCCTGATGCTGGTCAAGGGTGCTATGTCAGCTGTCCCCACTTTCACAGAAGGTATTTCCACTTTAGCTAGCTGTTGGCGAGTACCAATAATGATAAACTCAGTTTTGGTGTCATTGAATTTTAGTTTATGAGAGATAAGCCACGCATGAACTTCAGCATTGGCAGCACATAATGCAGATAGTGCACGATCCATCTCTTCAGAAAAAAGTTGCCCGCACTTGTCACTTAGTAGCCTCAGGTATAACATCAGCTTGATATTAAGAAGTAAAATATGAATGCAAACAGGGATGAAACTAGTCTAAAATACACACTGGTCCTTACAATGCTTGTATAGAATCAGTTTTATATTCAGAGGAAAAACACAAATGCCAACAGGAATCAAACTGGTCTTAGAAAATACACACTGGTCTTTACAATGCTGGCATAGAATCAGTTTGGTATTTTAAAGACAAACAAATGCTAACAGGAATCAAACTGGTCTAAAATACACACTGGTCCTTATAATGCTGCCATAGAATCAGCTTGGTATTTAGAAGAAAAACACGAATGGCAACAAGGATCAAACTGGTCTAAAATACACACCGGTCCTTACAATGCTGGTATAGAATCAGTCTGGTATTCAGAAGAAAAACAAATGCTAACAGGAATCAAACTGGTCTTAAAAACACACTGGTCCTTACAATGCTGGTATAGAATCAGTCTGGAATTTAGAAGAAAAACAAATGCTAACAGGAATCAAACTGGTGCAAAACACACACTGGTCCTTACAATGCTGGTATAGAATCAGTCTGGTATTCAGAAGAAAAACAAATGCTTACAGGAATCAAACTCGTCTAAAATACACACTGGTCCTTACAAAGCTGGTATAGAATCATTCTGGTATTCAGAAGAAAATCAAATGCTAACAGGACTCAAACTGGTGCAAAACACACACTGGTCCTTACAATGCTGGTACAGAATCAGTCTGGTATTCAGAAGAAAATCAAATGCTAACAGGAATCAAACTGGTGCAAAATACACACTGGTCCTTACAATGCTGGTACAGAATCAGTCTGGTATTCAGAAGAAAAACAAATGCTAACAGGAATTAAACTGGTGCAAAACACACACTGGTCCTTACAATGCTGGTATAGAATCAGTTTGGTATTCAGAAAACACAAATGCTAACAGGAATCAAACTGGTCTTAAATACACACTGGTCCTTGTAATACTGGTACAGAATCAGTCTGGTATTCAGAAGAAAATCAAATGCTAACAGGAATCAAACTGGTGCAAAACACACACTGGTCCTTACAATGCTGGTACAGAATCAGTCTGGTATTCAGAAGAAAATCAAATGCTAACAGGAATCAAACTGGTGCAAAACACACACTGGTCCTTACAATGCTGGTATAGAATCAGTCTGGTATTCAGAAGAAAAACAAATGCTAACAGGAATCAAACTGGTGCAAAATACACACTGGTCCTTACAATGCTGGTATAGAATCAGTCTGGTATTCAGAAGAAAAACAAATGCTAACAGGAATCAAACTGGTGCAAAACACACACTGGTCCTTACAATGCTGGTACAGAATCAGTCTGGTATTCAGAAGAAAAACAAATGCTAACAGGAATCAAACTGGTGCAAAACACACACTGGTCCTTACAATGCTGGTACAGAATCAGTCTGGTATTCAGAAGAAAAACAAATGCTAACAGGAATCAAACTGGTGCAAAATACACACTGGTCCTTACAATGCTGGTATAGAATCAGTCTGGTATTCAGAAGAAAAACAAATGCTAACAGGAATCAAACTGGTGCAAAACACACACTGGTCCTTACAATGCTGGTACAGAATCAGTCTGGTATTCAGAAGAAAAACAAATGCTAACAGGAATCAAACTGGTGCAAAACACACACTGGTCCTTACAATGCTGGTACAGAATCAGTCTGGTATTCAGAAGAAAAACAAATGCTAACAGGAATCAAACTGGTCTTAAATACACACTGGTCCTTACAATGCTGGTATAGAATCAGTTTGGTATTCAGAAAACACAAATGCCAACAGGAATCAAACTTGTCTAAAATACACATCGGTGCAGATTTTTGAGCTCACCAATTATGACGTCACAAAATCCAGTTCCAACAATTTTGCGAACTGTACCATTTGTACAGTTTCCACGAACCGTACCATTTGTAAAGAAAAGAAAAATAGCTGTTTTCAAGGTCTTATATCTGCTATAGAATGAGTCTGATAATATCGAAGGTCTGGACGCTTGGTAAGCAATCATAAGAATTTATCTCACAGCTTGCTTCGACTGATCGATGTTATGTTTTGAATCGATAACCCATAATTTCTATTGAGACAAGTGTAGATAACACTAGTTCATTTTAATTGGTACTTGTTCAAAATAATTGGGACTAATCCCTGTTATCGGTTATCGGCAGTTATCAAGCATTAGGACCAATTAGCATCAAGCTCATCTCTCTCAGACAGTTCTGATAACATTATCGAATAATGTTTTTGTTAGAACCAATTGTAAGTGTGTTATTCAATAACACGATAACACCAGATGACTACTCCAATTTCAGTGGATATCATTATTTGTATTCACCAATGGTCTCGCTTCATTGTGAAACAGAGGAAGTGAGTCGGCTGGTATGTTGCATCCTCTCTCATTTGTTAAAACACTTAAATAAGTACGCGTACTTCTCTTTTAATTTAAAAAATAACGTTCGAAATCCCTCAAATTTTCGGAAGGAACATTAACAGTCACTTTTAATTGTTTTTTTGCAAAACAAGTGGCCATCAAAAGGCAGTTGTTTGACAAAGGCCTCTTGATTGTTTTTGCATCGAAACCGCAGGAAAGATAATTAACCCCAGAACCGTGACACATTCCGGCACGCAAAGGTCAAACAGCCGCAAATTTTCTTGCTCTGTATTGTTAGGCCCACAAGAAAATGTTGATGGCATCTGAAAATGAATGAAGGGAGAAATGATCGTACTTTCACTTGAGAATTTGGGACACTGATCATGTCGGTGATTGACCAACTTTCCTACGTGTCCAGATTCAACTAACATTGAACTATCCAATCGAATACGCGTTATTCGATAACAGAATAACTTAGAGAATAACGTTATTCTGTGTTTCCAATAAGAACCTTCTACACATACCAAGGCCAGATGCATTACACGGAAACGATTGATGCAGTTTAGCCTTTGAGCCCCCTTGGGCCAAATAAAGAGTATTACGATTTGATTCAAAGCAAGTTATACTGCTTGACAGAACTCTTGTTTCTTCTAAATTAAAAAGAAAATCTTCAATTTGCACATTTAAGAAAACGCACTGCCTGCAAACTTTTGAAACGTGGACGTTTTCGAGATGACGCACTTCGAAAATTATGGACCGAAGCCGAAATTCGCATTCCGTTTATTTATTAAGATTCAATATTCTTGCGTATTCGGGCCGACTGGCTTACAATTCATCAATGCTGCGGAAACACACACTTTTTGGATAAAATCTGTCTCCTATATATTTTCGCTGCAGGAAGGAAGTGTCAAACGTCGATCGATCTACTCACAGTGCAGTCGCCAATTTATTTGGAATGCCGCGAAGGCGCGAGTGCTTAAAACGTGCCTTCGGAACAATATTTTGTGTTCTTAAGTGGTTATGTCGACACAAAGCAAGTGTGCAAAACGTATAAGCCGAACTTACCGAGAACTTTTCTGCTGCTACCAGTTCATTGTGGATCCATTCCTTATGTTGCAACGCTGTGTATGACTATTTGTTCTCATTCTATAGCATCGAGTTTGTTAGGCGCAAGGCTAAAACGAGCAGCAAATAATTATTTCATTGACGCCGGTCCACCGACCGACTTGTCTTCTTTCTCTCCCACCGTGAAGAGAGAGCCTGTTCGATGTTGTTCATGCGCTTCTTTTCTAATGTAGGTGTTTGACACCAAGGGTGCGTGGCTACCCTTTGAAATGAGAAGGGGTGGAGCCTCAACAGCATTTATCTCCTCACGAAATATTTTAACATTGAAGCCGAGATATGGCTGTTTGTTCACTCAATGCAAATAATTGCACTGAATTTTTTCGAGTAACTAAGTGTTGTGACAGTTAAATTTTGTGAATTGTATGAGAATGTAATTTTTTCTCACCCAAAATGCATTTAAACCAGTCATTGTTTGGATGTTTTATTTTAATATTCAGTTTCTCTTAACAAATGTAGACAGAAATTCAGTTTTTAAATGCGAATTCAATTATTTTGAGAGAAGTACTTCGAAGAAAAGCCTTGAAATTTTTGGCGTAATTCTGTTAGATGGTTTACAATATAACCATTTTTCTCTCGTAGAACTTCTAAGTTGCGACAGAAAATAAATGCAGGCCTTATGTCTGCCCTGTCTTGTCGTTTCGGCCTGCTAAAAAATTTGTCTCTTCGTTCTTCTAAGAAAGTTACTCCAACTTTCTTGGCAAGTTTCTTTTCTATTTGCCCAACAAAGTAGTCCTGTTCATACGCAACAGCGACCCATTCCTTCCATTAAGACTGTAATACTGTAGTCCTAAGAGAAGAAAAATATCAGTAATATGAGGTCTCAAACGAATAAAATACTCCCTCATGCTATGGTCATTTAAGATGGGATTCTGGAGGACAGCGCCTTACCCAATCATCCTTGAAAGACTGTGATAAGTGGCCTTTATCTGAAAATAGCAAGAGAAACGATTGATCGCAGAACTTTTATGGCTAACGTATCTAGGGAAAGTTCAAGTTTAGATCCATGAACGGTGCCACTATACCTTTCTTGTGATCCCCAGCAATAGGTCTAACAGGCTGTTAATATAAATAATATGGGAAATTTAGTGTTTGTTACTGTGCCTCATTCCAATGATTTCAATTATATACTCAGCAGGAAGTGTCCTCTGGGTCTGTGCAAACATTTACCGCGTTTTAAATATATTCTAAAATGAACATTCTGTAAGGTACCCACCAACTGAAAACCGTTCAACTAAGCAAAGTAGTCAATCTCACCAAAAAATATCCGGCAGCTAGGCAAAATTAGGCCTGAGCTGTACTGAAGAAATCATTATCTTTACCGAGTTGCTTGCCATGGTGTAATAAGGCCAAATTCGGACAATTCTAGGTGGCTCACATTGGAAGTTTAGCATGCGATAATTATTAACGGCAGGCCATGAGCCTTTTCTTTTTTTCTTTTTTTTTTTCGGTCTGACTTATTTAATGTTTGTTCCCTTTCCTGATGTAAAATGAACAAACCTCACTCTGATACGCATTCAACTGATCACGATTTCAAGTTGTTACTGGATTGGGTGCTTACCGTGGATGAACATATGGGTTTTGTCAAACGACTTGTCTTGTGTTTGATCTGAAACAACGCGCAATCATTTATTTAATAATTAACCAAGCATCCTGTTAATGGGAATGTAAAATGTAATGTAACTGTTTTACAAAGATTGTAGAGAGAAGTAGGACTGAACCGTGACCACATCACACCTTTTCCTTGCTTTCTTTTGTTGCTGCGGCCCTTAATCTTTCCAGACCGGTTTCTGGTCTTGATAGCCTTTCTTCGTCTGGGTAAGAATTCTATAGAATAAGGAAAATCAATTTATAAACTAACTTGACAATGAACATTTATATGGGAAATAAAACTCTATAGAATAAGGAAAATCAATTTATAAACTAACTTGACAATGAACATTTATATGGGAAATAATGCCTCTGATTCCACCAAGAGGAAGGAATAAAATTTCCGTGTGCATTGATTCTCGTTCAGCGCTCTAAATTGCACTGGCAATATTTTGTGGGGTTGAATTACACTGGAAGGAAAAATGTATTTCAGTTAGCTTTTGACGAGCTTATCTGTGACGTTTTAATTTGCTTGCTTTTACAAACTAGAATTGGTAACTTTTGTGAACTCACCTCTGAACTAGAAGAGACCGCACTTAAAGATTTCCGTGTCTTTTGCAAGACATCATCGTCCTCAATTGCGCTCTTAGTTTGCAAACATCAGATACAATTTTTCTCAGTGATAGCAGGCCAGAGTATGTGTGGCTATTGTATGTCGGGCTCTCTCGTGAGCCGATATGGTCCACCCACTGAGGATACAGGTGGGCAATTATTCTACATTAGATATATTTTACCCCTAGATTTGTCAGCAGACGTTTTGCAACAAATTGCCCTTTGTCAAAGTTTGTATTACCTGTGCTAGGGATGACAGAGGTACGTCCTCGTAAGTGATGATTAATGCTGTCCTAAAAAATATCGGGAAGCTGGGGAAAATTGTTCCTGAGCTATAACAAATCGTTATGTTTACCAAGTCGCCAAATTCGAACAATTCTAAGTCAGGTTACATGGAAAGTCGAAAAAGCGGCTTGGCATGCGATCGCTCTTAACGACCGGTCATGAGCCTTTTCTTTTTCGTGTGTGTCTGACTTGTTTAATGTTTGTTTCCTTTCCAGGTGTAAAATGAACAAACCCCAGTCTAATATGCAATCACGATTTCAAGTTGCTTACCTTGGAAGAACATATGGGTTTTGTCAAACGACTTGTCTTGTGTTTGACCTGAAACAACACGCAATCATTTATTAATTAACTAAGCATCCTGTTAAAAAAAATCTGTCAAAACCATATGTTCAAAATGGGAATGTAAAATGTATGTAACTGTTTTACAAAGTTTGTCGAGAGAAGGAGGACTGAACCGTGACCATATCACACCTTTTCCTTGCTGCCTTTTGTTGCTTGCTGCGGCCCTTAATCTTTCCAGAGCGGTTTCTGTTCTTGATGGACTTTCTTTGTCTGGGTCAGAACTCTATAGAATAAGACAAATCAATTTATAAACTAACCTGGCAATGAACATTAATATGGGAAAATAATGCCTCTGATTCTACCAACAGGAATGAAGTTATGAGCGCGTTGTGGCTCATTCAGCGCTGCAAATTGTCTTGTAATGTGCGCGGGCAAAACTTTGTGGGGTTGACTTATATGAGAAAGAAAAAATGTATTTCGGTATTTTTTTTCCTTTTACGAACTGCATTTGGTAACCTTTGTAAACTCACCTTTGAACTAGAAGAGACCGCATGTAAAGATTTCCGTGTCTTCTCGAAGACACCATCAACCTCAATTGTGTGCTTAGTCTGGAAACATTAGACATAATTTTTCTCAGTGATTGCAGGCGAGAGTACGTGTGGCCATTTCATGTCGGGCACTCTCGCGCCGCTATGGTCTACCTACTGAGAGATAAAGGTGGCCAATTATGCTATATTACATAAATTTTACTCCTAGATTCCTCAGGAGACCTTTTGCAAGAATTTACCGTTTGTACATACATACATAAACGCACACATACATGAACTTAATTTTTTTCTCAAATTTAAGAGTAGCTATCACAAGAGCTAATTTCTCCGAGAAAACAATAACGAAAGAGATCAACAAAATATACAATTACTTACGGACTACGATTCTGTGCAATAGGTACTTGTTTTAGGTATAGGGAGGGTCAGAATATAGTCTCCGCGTAAATTATAAAAGCTGCTACGGATAGTGAACGTATTCCTCATATAGATAGGATCCTTGGTTAAAAATAAACTTTTGTAACTAAAATTAACACGTGTATAAGTTTATTATGGAGAGAAACACAGTTTATTTTGTCCAATAAGTTACAATATGTAGATTGGAAATCATTTAGAATACACCTAAGAATCCTTTTATTCAAAACCTCTATTTTCTACGTTTTTTTTTACCCGTGCTAGGGATGACAGAGGCACGTCCTCGTCACTGCTGATTATTGCCCCCTCATTATCTGTGGATTCCTTGTCTTCTGGGGATGAAATCTACAAAAGAATTAAAGAACTATTTTCATTGCCCTGCCAGTTAGTGCACGGCAAATGAAACAACGCTCGATTAATTCATTTGCCTCAACTGTGACTTGTAAGATGCTCGGCATCCTGATACATTTGGACTTTTTACCCCTGGCGTGAGAGTCTTCGTTGTTGCGGCAGAGTGTTAAACTCGTTCAGATTCAATGCTTAAATGATGTACTTGTTTCAGTATTACTCAGCCACTTATGAACACTACTCATGGGGTCCACTTACCCTAGCCGCACTTGAAACATCTGACTCTTCGTCTTTATGAAGGACACAGTTTTTGTTGACCCAGCCCTTCACAAAATCATAAGTCTCGTCTCTTAGACTATCTACATCTCTCCGGTACTGCGAAAACGCCTGCCAAGAAAATTAGGGTCAAACTTAACTTTTGTCTTATGTTATTTCAACCTGTTGATTTCAGTGTTACTTAGGCAAAGAATTAGAAACAGCTTGTTACATTCCTTCTACTAAGGAACCCTTATATCCCTTGCCTTGCATAGGATGGCACTTGCTTGCACGTAAGGACTATGGCCGTTTTAGTGACCTCGAAATACAGCAGTTTTTGAACACGGTTCCCTTACCTCTTCACTTTCTTTCTCGAGTACTTTAAGCCTCCTCTCCAGCTTATTCGCTCTTTTCCTTTCATTGTCAAGATCTTCAACGGCCTACAACACAATATAAGTTCATCAATCACAAAACAATGTCCGTCAGTTACTGTAGCTGGCTGCTCTTATGGCAAAAGAATAACACTGAAAACACATCACCTGCTCCAGCTTAATTCGGAGATCCGTATTTTGGCTTTTCAATCTTGAGACTTCTTCTTGTAACTGTTCAAAGTTAAAGAAAAAAAATTACTTTTACACTGGATACAGCTGATTTGTATCGAAACTTTAGGTGGTTAGTTATTGCGTGCTCTACGGGTTGCATTTACCTCTTCTATATTTCCGGTCGCTACTTTCTGTATTGATGGGGCCCCCTTTTTGCGCTACAAGGAGATAAATAAAACTTTTAACTTACTTCTGATAGAAAAACTATTAAACTAAGTACAAAAAGAAATACGACATCGAATGACCTTTCGCCGCTTCAGTTCTTGAAATGAAATGTGTCCCTCCAATACATCCGACAGGAGTTTAAACTGTTCTTCTTCACTTCTATTGTACAGGGCCATGAAATCACCCTGTGTGACTTTCGTGTTCAAACGATTTGGTATCTGCAGCACTATAGAAAAGCAGCGGTTTGATAGCCTGGCTACCATTATGTAGTGAGACATATTGTGCTGCAAATAATGTAGAAATAATATATATATTATCCATATATAAGTGTAAGAGACACATGAGAGCAAGAAGAAAAATTACATGTATTATAGATTTATTTACGTCGTTTAAATCTTTTACGGAGTGAAAATACTCAAGGGGAAAGATAAAAAGGCTGTGTGCTTACTGGTTTTCCTTGTTGAATCACCAACTTTCGCCACTTTGAATAAGCTTGACCTTCTCGCGGTGGTTCGTGTGTTTCGTCGATGCCACATAACTGATAAAGGGACTGTCTTATTGTTTGTACATGGGTTATGAAGTCAGGTGGTCGGCTGGTGGAAGAGCTTGACTGAGAATCTTCCACCACTTGAGGCTTCGGAAGTATTTGTCGTAGAGTGGTTGGATATTGAAGGTTGTAGGTTTGTGAGAATGCTGGTGGCATCCCATATGTGAACGGTACAAATGGTGCTGGGTAAAAGGGGGAGTGAAGATGGACTGAGAATTTTGCGGATTGGCTGCGTTTTGGCTTGACGGTCCTGTAGTCGCCTCTGGCATAGGTACTGGTTCAATTGAGTGGCTTGTCCGGAAATACCTGCCTTTGAGCTGAGAAAGCTGGTGAATCTCTCGTTTGCATGCTTTGATATGGCAAAAAGACGTTGTGCTGTGTGAAGTTAAATGCTATATGGCTCATAAATTCTATCTGACTCCACCAGATGTTAAAGTGGTACGAAATTCCTGTGCGGTTCTCTTTTTAGGTGTGGACTTCTCATCCTGTTCGGGATAATGTCAACCTGAGACTAGAGTCGCGGTTGCACGCAAACACCCACAAATTCACGACAGTCAGTAAGAAAATTAAAGTACGTTGTGATGTGTTCAAAGTGTGGCACTCAGTTTCATCTTCAAAACTGAACCATACACCGAGAAATGTTTAAAACCCTGACTCGTCCTTCGTAAATTAAATTTTCTTGATATATTGATGTGACTTTCCTCTAAAACGTAAAACGGAACTGCATGCAACTTATCATGCATTTTGGTGTGGCATGATAATGGAGGTTCATTGTTCTGATCAAGGCTACTTCGCATCACGGTACTCATACAGAATAATCGTTTTTGCTTTGCAGAGAGGGAAAATTAGCACCCACTAAGTTGACATTAACTGTCGGGTGAAGGGGATAAAAGTTGAAGAAACTACATAAATTACATGTTTTCTTTGATCTCTGTAGGATAAAAGCTACATATGCCACACCGAAAACAAAAAGGCCGTGATCGAATTCACTTCACACCCTTGAAGGAAAGCCACCTGTGGTTCAACAAGTGAGACGAGCTCCACTTCTCATAGATTCGATTTCTGTACGTACATGGAGTTCATATAAAAGAGTGTTTAAACCATTTCATATATTATACGTCTGTTTCCAGTAAATATCAAATCTTATAAGGATATAAGTCACATCATTACACTTCTTTTTTTTTTTAAGCGATTCAAATTGATTCAAATTCAGGGGTATTCTAAAGGTGACATGGGTTTGTAGGGAGAGTTTCTTCGAACTATCCGGCTTGCAGCCTTTCCATGGAAGTATTACAGTTGGGTGCAACTGAGTTCATACTGTGAGAGCGACTGATTCGCCACAGACTTACGCAGAAATTTACTCGGAGAAAACAATGTACATTCACCTATGTAGTGACAGACAGATATGAAAGGGTTCTTTCAAACAGTATTAATCGGCCGTGAGGAAAATGTAGATTTTATTCTACGGAGGTCAAAGAAAAGCTGTAATTTATGTCGTTTCTTCACCTTTTATCAAAAGCAAAACAATTATTCTGTATGAGTACTGTGATGCGATATAGTCTAGATTAGAACATTGAACCTATTATCAGCGAACTGTTGGCCATAATCCCGGGGCCATAATGCTCTTATTGTACGTCTGACAATACGTTTTGATTGGATAACACATAAGCGCGCCTTCGTATCAAGTTTTTATTTCGCCAAGGCGGGAATTTTGAGTTTCATTCAAATCTCTCAGTCATGGATTTCGTCCTATCGCTTTTTCTGTCCCTTTTGATATCGTTTGCACAACTAGCAACGATTTCGCTGCGTTTTGGGAAGAGCCTGCGATTTCACGTTTGGTTGACACTCTACACGGCTTTTACCAGGGTGAAGATAATGACAACGAAGATGGCAACGAATTACCCCCGTTCAGGTGGAATTATTTGCCTCCCACATATATCGATCCACTACTTCACTACAACATTGGATGGCAACCTGAGGAAAAACTGTTGTTACACTCCAAGAATGTCTTCGAGGATAGCCACTCCGTGATGTGGCAGATGATGTCACAAGCACAGAAAGGACAACAACAGGTTGGTATATGTGCCACAGATTAGCTGCTTTTTATTAATAATACTGTTGACTGCTTGGCAATTATGATAACAACTCTGGGTATCTTATCCTTTAGACTTCGCTTGATGCAGACTGTCAGTGTGCCGGTGCATGTAACTGCAAGACGTTTCATCACACAAGGATGAAAGTAGACTATGTGAGAACTCATTTAAGGGACCCTCGCAACCGCAACCTGATATTACCACTCAGTATTGACTACCGACTTGCTGAAAATAAAAAAGCCTTGGAGCAAATTATTTGTTGTTTGTTGAACATAGACAGCAATAAGTGGGAAATATGCTCTGATAGGCAACCGGTAAGTGTTGTCTTCTCATATTTTGCCCAATATTTTAATGTAATGCACACATGACACCGACAACCTTTTCATAACCGCAAGCGTCACGCTAGATTCACTTGTAAACTTATAAATTGTCTTTTATTTAACTCTTTTTGCACGCGTAGATTTTTTGCAATGTCCATCCCTGTAGTTTTTTCAGGTTTTATTTTTACATTGACCATATATTTTTTTATTCATAGCTTTCCTCCACTAAAGTGTCCCGTATTAATCATGGATCAATTTTAGAGGCTTGGCCAAAACCAGCTGGTGGCGTCAGAGGAGGCAAAAGAAGATTTCATTTTGTTAAATCCACGTTAACTAAACATGTCTTCTTGGTGTGAATGGGGTATTACTGAAAAAAAAGTATATTCATTGACGCCAAGTCCCAAGGTGGGCCACTTTCATTCCATCCGGTTTTCTTTTCCACTCACCCTACAGTCAGTAACAAGTATCAGCGAGTATTGTGAGATTGAGGAAAGCCTGCACAGTGACCAAGTAGCGACAGCACCCGCTGCCCAAAACAAGGTATTGACTATTGACCGATCCAACTGACATTGTAGTAATTTCAAGTTCAATTACTTTTCTTAAGTACACTGATGTATAACTGAAGATGTTGCCCGGAATGCTGTATACAACTTTTAAGACATGGGAAAAGGCAAGGAAACAAGTGACAAAGTACAGTTTTTTGCTTATGACATAGTAATGGGAAGGCTTTTATTTGCCTTTCTGGACTTAAGTTTCTCTTTTTTTTTTTACGAATAGAAAAAAACCAATGTACCAAGTGGATATCAGTGAGGAAAGAAAAAGCTCTGTGCCCGAAGGAAATAGAAAAGGCCTCAAACATGCTGTGCTGTAGAAAAATGTGCACAAGAACATTGATAAACAAGGAGGACATACTGAAATGCCGCAAGACTTACAGATCTTTGCCTGAAAAAGAACAACGTTCCTTTCTCATGACGTTTTTTACATTCTCAGTTTATGAACACAAAGGTAAAGTCAATTTGCGGTTGAGGTCAATAATTATTGTCATACTGGGTCTAGCCGGTCGAGGTAAGCTCTCTCTAGCTGTCATACCCTACATCTGTTCATTTACATGAGTGCAATAAAAAATAAACATATTTTGATAAGTTAACATCATTATAGTGCAACTGGTGACGACGATTTTTTCCTAGTTTGCTTGCTGACGGGGCGATATTTTGTTTTATCAAATGGATTCTTCATATTGTTTGGAAAACCCTTCCTCGCTTCTTCCTTGCTGCTGGCCACACGTTTGACGTCACAGACCAGTAAGCAAGTGTTCGGATGATAATAGTGTCATTTACAACTTACCATGTCTCTTTAAGGGAAGAGATGTTATTTATTTCGAGTAAATGGAAACGACCTTTGCAAAAAAGCATGGTTGAATGCTCACAGCATTTCTTCTACAATGTAAGTAGTAAAATGCCACGTCTCTCGGTAATAACTGGAAGAATCACAAGTACATACCAGTCAGTTTACTCGGATTGCTTTTCAACTCTTGAAATTTTCTTCTCATTTTCAACATAATGAGACAAACTTTCACGAGAAGGTATTTATCATCCTTTTGTATATCTTACATGCAGGTTTCACCGTCTTCTAGGGGATTATGAAAACGGGAGGACGTCCCCAGAAGGGAATAGAGGAAGCAAGCTTACTGTCAAGTCCAGTTACCTGAGGGCAGAATCGTGGTTCGAAGGTTTGACAAACTTTATCTGTCATAGTACATGATGTTTTTAGACATCGCTTGTAACATCGATTGCAACAGTGCGGTTACGAAAAATTCGTGCGTGTCCTGGAGAAACAATATTCACTTATTTCTACACAGATTACGTCGATAGCTGTGCTGACCGTATACCTAACGAAGACAAATATTGCCTACCGACATGTCTCACAAAAAAGAGATTTACCTAACGTATGCCGATGATGTGAGGTCTACGGGTTTGTGTCCCGTTTCAAGGCCGACGTTTTCATGGATGTGGAAAGCGAGATTTAAGAATGTTATCATACCAAAGGTGGGTAACCCTGAATGAACGAATAAAATACCGATGGAAAAAGAGGCACAGTTTTACATACCAAAAGCCTCACTGATAGTTTCCCTCTCTCTCTCTCTCTCTCTGTAAATAGGAAAACAAGTTCACAAAGTGTGGGGTCTGTGTGGCTTAAAAATTTGTCTCCAAGGAACAACGGATAAGGACAAGAGGAAATCTTTTGCAATCAAAAGAAAACTCCACAACGAACAACAAATGTACGTTTAATGAAATTAAATAAGATTTCATGCTTGTTGTGTCTCACTACTTGTTTTCTATTGGCAATTCAAAGGGCTGAAAGGAGAGTATATTATGGCAACTGCTTGAGAGCTGAACGGGAGCCGAAGCGCTATCTGTCATTAATTCTGGATGGTATGGATCAGTCCAAAACCAACATACCACATGCAAATTGTCTTTCAAAGGTGAGTATAATATCCAAGAAGGTAAGTTGGCAAAAACTCGCCTAATTTCATATTTATCAGCACAGGTCCTCGTGCTCAGACTGACTAATTCCTGTTTCTATTTTACTTACTAATAGGACGAAACATACCACTTCTTAAGGACCCACATAACTGGAGCGATATCTCATGGGCATGGGAGAATTTTCAGTTTCATTGATCTGATGCAGTGGCCACACGACTCTAATTTGACGCTGTCTGTTTTGTTGCACATCTTCCTTGAACTTTCTGAAGTATGAAACAGTTAATTTAACCGTGCTTTTTTTTAAAGATACAATTTCAAATTGGCTTTTTTTGGCTTTTATTTTCTCGAACTATTTTTCATTTCCACAGGGAGGATGCCTACCACCGTACCTATTAGAGTGCAAGAATAAGTATATCCTGGGCTTTTGCGCACTTCTGGTTGAAAAAAGCATATTCAAAGAGGTGAGATACAGAAACACCTGGAAGCACTGAATAAATTCGGACTGAGAGAAATAATTTTTTAAAGTTATATTGCTGCTTTTGACAGGTACAACTGTCCTTCCTAATGGTGGGTCATACCCATGAAGATGTCGATCAAGTAAGCCATTTGAATAAGCTGAATTAAATGCGTTGTATTTGTTTGAAATAAAATCTTATAACAATGTGACACTTTAGTTTTTCAGCCGCATTTCCAAACTCTTGAGGAAAAAGGATTGCATGACTCTGCCTGCTTTGGAGAAAGGAATTCAAAAGGCACACACGCCTTCTGCAGAAACTGTCTTGGTTGACTTTGTGTATAACGTAAAAGAATGGATCGAGCCATGCCTTAACAACATAAAGAACCATGTTTACCCTCACTCCTACAGATTTAGCAAAAGAGACGGTGAGGGGGAAATGAAATACAAAGCTTGGGCCAAGGACAAAAACTGGTTACCTGAAGGAAAAGGTTTACAAATACTTCATTCTTTACCTAAGGGAACCCTTCGTCTTGTTAAGCCAGATACACGAAAACTACTGGACATCAAGCAACTAGAAGATTGTGTAGAAAAATGCAAAAGGATAACTGCTGATGATAGAAAGTGGTGGAGTTCATTTACATCAAATGAAAAGGTTTACCGCCAGAAAAGGACTGATGCATCAGACGAAATTCTCCAAAACCACAAGTAGAAGGAATGGCCGTTAAAACAGTATAAACAACTGGAGAACACAACAGAGGGAGACCCAGATCAATTGCAAAGAGAGCAGAACTTGAACGACCTTCTACGAAAAGCAGATCGCTGTCCAAACGTAAGTTACCATCACACAGACGAAAGCCAGTTACACGGTGAAGGAAGTGGGAAGCACTTTTGGATAATCTCTCCTATTTATCTCCTATTTTTTTAACAGGTAGTTGTAAGAGAAAAACGAAAGAACAACCGTCCTGGAAGTCCACAAAGAAAAAGGCAGCGAAAGGAAAGTTAGAACCAGAAAGAAAACTGAATTCTCTGTTTGTTGTTGCAAAAGGCGCGACGTTGTAAATATTTATGGTGGAACCTCAACTTAGTGAAACGCCAATTCCTCGTGATAATGCAACAAACTGATGATTACATAATAGACCAACAACGATGAAAATCGTAATATTATACGCTGTTACTATCAATCCACGTATCCGTTTTAGGGCGGGGTCGCACTAAAGGGCAAAATTGATTTTGTTGAGATATTTCACTCGAATTTCCTTTTCCGGCATTTTGTACATTTGGGGTCGCACAGTGTCAAACAATGTGTCACCAGAGAAAGATAAGATCCATCTCCCAGCAAGCTTGAGTCACATAATCACGGCCAAAACTACGACAAGTAGCTTGCGCTTTTCTTGGAATCTTTTGTCTTTTAACTTGCATGCAGCTTAGAATAGCATATTTATTTCAAATGCGTTGTCTTCACAACTTGAATGTTCAACTGGCATTGTTGGATATTATGGGCGTCAAGTTAGGCAAAGCAGACGGAGAAGACTGAACAATCCCGGCGGTTGGCGATTGCCAAGACCAAATGTATCATGCTTTGAAATATCATGGTTTTCGATCCTTTTTACGTCATGGTTGACCTATTAAAAGCTTTTTTGACACTTTGTGACATTTTGCGCGAGGTCTAGAGCTCACCAATTTTAAGTGGCGGCATCTTTGAACATTTGGTGCATTCTGTTCATTTTTTACATTTTGGAGAGAAGGGTCGCACTACCAAAAACTATATGATGACAGATGTTTTTGTAGAATAAACAACTTTTTGCACTAGTGTGACCCGGCCCCTGACCTCTTATCTACAGCATCGAAAGTAGTTCAGTTTTCATTGTTTAAAGTAACTCGTGTCTGAGAAAGCCTTGACTACTCTATCATTACTGTTCAGTTTACGCGTAATGCAGCTTTGTCCAGTGAAAATCGTAGCCACAGATCTTAACAAATCGCAATTCACAGCTGGGTACAGTATGGAGCAACATAACGTTACTGTTACAAAAAAAAAAAAAAGAATTATACCTTGTAGGTTTTTCTATGTAACGCCAATCTCGATATAACGAACTAATTTCCACAGTGATTACGTATACACTTTTCGGTTTGCGAAAAATTTAATGTAATTAACATCTCAGTCCAGAATTATCGCTAAAAGGTAGTTTGAAAAGTGCTAGTAGATCAATGAGAGCGATGTCTCAAATATAAAGAACATTTTACCAATTCATGAAAGGATTATTGTCTGTTATGCATGCTGATGTGGCCCCATCCCCTCCTATTTCAAAGGGCAGGTAGACGCTTACTGCCAAAAGTCGGTTGATGGACCGGTGTCAATGAGTGTCAATGAGTGAGCATCATTGCCGTTCGTTTTAGCCTTGCGCCTAACAAACTAAAAGACAGATAATCTTAAACTGCATGGAACATAAACAGCATGCAACATAAAGGATGGATCCACAATGAATTGGTAGCAGCAGAAAAGTTGTCGGTAAGTTCGGCTTTTAAGTTTTCCACAGTTGCTCATGAGTCAATATCGTACGAGTTTGTGTCGAAATTACCACTTCAGAACACAAATTATTATTTCAAAGGCACATTTTATCGATATTAAAACCACACATGCTAAAGCACTCACACCTTCGCGGCATTCCATGTAAATTCCCGCCAAAACATCGTAGAAAACATTATGCGTTGATCCATTGACGTTTGTCAGTTGTTTCATGCGTTGAAAATATATACATAGAAAATGCATTCTGTAAGTGTGTGTTGCAGCAGAAATTAACGAACTTGTAAGGCTAGTCTGCCCAAGTGTGTGAAGTGCCTCCCAATCATCTCGCAAATGTCACGTTTCCGAAGAAGCTAGAGTTCGTATCACTCTTTACTTTGCCCAAGGTGCTGAAAGGCTAAACTGCATCAATCGTTTCCGTGTAATGCATCTGGCCTTGGTATGTGTAGAAGGTGCTTATTGGAAACACAGAATAACATTATTCCTCTAAGTTATTCTGTTATCGAATAAAACGTATTGGATAGATCAATGTTAGTTGAATCGGGACACGTAGGAACGTCAGTCAATCACCGACATGATCAGCGTGCCCAAATTCTCAAGTGAAAGTACGAGCATTTCTCCCTTTATTCCTTTTCAGATGCCATCAACATTTTCTTGTGGGCCTAACAATACAGAGCAAGAAAATTTGCGGCTGTTTGACCTTGCGTGCCGGAATGTGTCGCGGTTCTGGGCTTAATTACCTTCCCTGTGGTTTCGATGCAAAAACAATCACGAGGCCTTTGTCAAACGAACACCTTTTGATGGCAACTCGTTTTGCAAAAAAACAATTAGAAGTGACTGTTAATGTTCCTTCCGAAGATTTGAGGGATTTCAAACGTTGTATTTTAAATTAAAAGAGAAGTACGCGTACTTATTTAAGTGTTTTAACAAATGAGAGAGGATGCAACATACGAGCCGACTCACTTCCTTTTGCACAATGAAGCGAGACCATTGGTGAATACAAATAATGATATCCACTGAAACTGGAGTAGTCTCCAGCATTATCGTGTTATTGAATAACACACTTATAATTGGTTCTAACAAAAACATTATTCGATAATGTTATCAGAACTGTCTGAGAGAGATGAGGTTGATGCTAATTGGCCCTAATACTTGATAACCGCCGATAACCGATAACAGGGATTAGTCCCAATTATTTTGAACAAGTACCAATTAAAATGAACTAGTGTTAGATGTGTAATGCACGTATCAATGTAAACCCCACGAGGGGGGGGGGGGAGTGCGGGCCAGGGGCAGGGATTTGACAATTCTTAAAAATGTTCAATCAAATCCCACGGGGTAGGAAACTAACATCAATCAAAAGTGTCAAAAAACCCCACCGTGGGGCAAAGAATCTAAACAAACAATACTATAATCCCACATAAGAACATTTGAAACTAGATAAGTTCATGATTAATATGTTTCTGCATATTGAAACACGTCGTATCAGTGACCCGTAAAATACTCTGACCTTGATGGTTGTCCAATACTGTCAACTAGATTCTATCGGAGGAAATAGAAGTTTTATGTGACCGATTCGTTCTATTTGGCGAATAGAGAATGTTTTGGACGATCCGACAAATAGAGTTTTCCATCGGACATTTGCATCTCATTATCGACACTTAGAAATATTTCAGGATATTCTGGGCCCCGGGTGGAAGCTTGTCTATTTGACTGATTCGTTCTATTTGGCGAATAGAGAATGTTTTGGACGATCCGACAAATAGAGTTTTCCATCGGACATTTGCCTCTCATTAGCGGCACTTAAAAATATTTCTCGATATTTTGGGCCCCGGGTTGAAGCTTGTCTATTTGACCGATTCGTGCGATTTGGCAAATAGAGAATGTTTTCGGACGATCCGACAAATAGAGTTTTCCATCGTACATTTGCATCTCATTAGCGACACTTAGAAACAGTTCACGATATTCCATGATCGTTTAGAGAAACTTATGCAGTATTCATGTGAAAGTGCAAAGGGGATCTCTGAACAGTACCATATTGTTGACAAATCTTACTTGAAATCCACTGAAGCGATTACGAGTAGTCAATTCATAGGGAGCCCACACAAACAGTGTGTCTGTTTGTATGTCGTTTGCTAAACAGTGCATCCAATCAGTGTGTAGCAACCAGCGTGACGGTTGCTCCTTGGCACACGAAATCCCGGCTGCGGATGCTTGTCGCTTCGAAAGGGCATTTCTCGAAAATTATTTGGCGGTTAGCGCTTGCATTTGGAATGGATCTTCGATTGAGTGGCACGAGAAGAGCGTCAACTTTTCAGTTTATCTGGTGTTCGATTTGAAAGACGGGCGATTCTAATTTCTGGGTGAAAATCGCCTTGACGCTGGAGCGGTCAAAAATGAGCTTTCCACCCTTGTCTCCTTCTAAGGACGTGTAGTAACAGTCAACGGAAAACCCACCAAATCGCTCAAATTCACCATTTCAGCCGCAGAATTGACAATACACAACAACTGAGGTTATTTTGAGCTTTAACATAGTCATTTCTCGATGTAAGTTTACTATATTAGGACTCTTCAATATTTCCCATACATTTCATATTTCGAACATATGCTTATGCTCCGGTGTTTATTTTCACTCATTGATTTTGAAATTCGGTGTATTGGCAGAGTACTGTTATTTCGCGGCTCACGCTTAAAGAACGAGGTATACATACACGTTTGCCAGTGTTTATGCTCGGTGTTTATATTTTCACTGATGATTTTGAAATTCGGTGTATTGGCAGAGTACTGTTAGTTCGCGGCTCACTATTAAAGAACGAGGTATATATACACGTTTGCCGCTCTACTTGCCGGGTCGTAAATAAAATTCTACATTCCCCGAATAGAACGAATCGGCCGAATCGACAAGCTTGCAAAGGGGTCATTGTCACTAATGATATGCAATTTTCGGATGGAGAACACAATATGTCAGATCGAGCATAATAATTTCATTCGTCGAATCAAACAAATCGAAACTCTACTTGTCGGGTCGTAAATAGAATTTTCCATTCGCCAAATAGAACCAATCGACTGAATCGATAAACTTGCACGGGGTCACTCTCAATAATGAGATGCAATTGTCGAATAGAAAACTCTACTTGTCGGATCGTCCAAAAATGTCTCTATTCACCAAATAGAAGAAATCGGTCGAATAGAACTTCTGTTTTTTCCGATAGAATCCAGTTGACAGCAATTGTCGAATAGAAAACTCTACTTGTCGGCTCGTCCAAAAATGTCTCTATTCACCAAATAGAACAAATCGTCAAATAGAACTTCTGTTTTTCCGATAGAATCCAGTTGACAGTATTGGACATGTATGCTGACCTTGTTGTGGAATTTGATTTCAATCAGATGGGAACTTTCTCGAAGTAGACAATATCTGCTTAGCTTACAGTTTAAATTATCGGATTATGGCGACAAAAACAAATAAAAAGTTCACACCTTTCTCCAATTGAAGCGTGAGTTAAGGACAGACTTGGTAACCAAGTTTGATTTGATACCAGACTTCTTCTGGTCGAAGTCAAAGGTCCCGTCCCCGGGGTCGCTTCGCAATCAAAAGCCCAACAGGGGGGATAGTCTCAGGTGTCAAATCTCCGCCTATTGCCCGCACTCCCCCCCCCTCCCCCCGGAGGATTTACATTGATAGGTGCATAAAATGCACCAAAGTCTCCCACATGCGCAGACGTTATTCAGCTCTGTTGTTTATCTCGCCGTATCATTTTTTCCTGTTGTTTTGAATTAAGTAATAAATTTCTCCATGTAAAACAAGAATAGGCCAACTCAGTGTAGAAGAAACAATCGTCGGAAACGTGATTTAGCAAGCAATCGATCGTGAAACCAGAAGATTAATCGTTATGTCTTCTAACCAATGTGCTGTTGCTCGTAAACGAACAAGGGAACCTCTCTTTTTCTTTTCTAAATTTATGTTCCTATAATATAACCAATCCCAAGGCAAAGTTTGACAAAAATCTTAGCACAGGTTCTAATTCAGTGGAATGACCTTAAATTCAAGATAAGTGCGATTGTGACATTTGACTTTGGCCTAAAACCTTCAATTGAAATAACTTACCGATCATCATCGTTCGTCTCGGTGCCACTCCCTTTGCGAAAATTTCCACTCGAAAATAATCTATGGGTGTCTATTTTTACCTACAAGATCAGGCAGTTAGTCCGATGCCGACAGATTACAGAGACTAGTTTGGATTCGGGTTGTGCGACGGTTGATTTGTTCTCGTGAAATCACAATCCCCATATGTAAGATGGAGACCCTGGGAATGAGTTTGGGTTGGTTCATCACACAAAAGAGGTACATAACCTCTCTAAGAATAAGAAATACTATTTTGTCAATTTTGCCATCTTCGTACAACTATGAACAATAACCACCTATTTCTAGACAACTTTTTTTAGGAACCTCAGTTTGCAACATTTGCATGTTTATGGCCGCACATTGGCTAATTAATAATAATAATAGAAACGTTCTTGGTGCCCCCCCGCATTTAAAAAAATCTCAATGCGCTTACAATAAATAACAATCATAACAATAGCAAATTAGTAATAACCACACTAATTCAAAAAATTAAACACAAGCTACAAAGGTATCATTGGTCATCCACAAGAGTGGCGACGAAAAAGGTAAGTTTTTAATTGCCTTTGTAAAAAGTTGACAGAGACGAGGCTGACTTAATAAATGCTCAGGTATAAGAGTTCCAAGTTATAGGAGCAGCGAAGGCCAAACGCCCTCTCACCATAGTAGAGGGTATTAGGGCGTAATAAGATTTTGAAGTAAGGATGTGCGTTGGAGGAGCGAAGTGTTCCGTGAAGGATTCCGAAACTTGGAGTAGCTCACGGAGGTAAGATGGACCTTGATTGTGGAGACATACTGTAAACGTAAGAGCAGGGATCTTAAAATTCCAGTCTGGCAGTTATAGGCAACCAGTGTAGATCCCTTCAAATAGGGGTCATATGGGTCAGATCGACGATGCTCCTACAATCAGCCTAGCTGCCAGTATTCTGAACCTCTTTGTAGCTTAGCGAGTTCGTTAAGAGGGCAGACACATATAGGAGAACTGTTACACTAGGTCTAGATGCGAAATAACAAAGTGCCATTTACCAATCGCTTAAGTGGGGGTCCGGAGGTAGAATGACTTCCGAATGCGGCCAGTTAGAGTTAATGAAGAAAGAAAGGCTTTTTAACAAAGATCATTGATATTGCTGGAGAGGTGAAATTATGCGTCCCATGATAACTCCAAGGTTTCGGGTCTTGTGATGTAATGTCCACAGGGACTCCAGCAAACATGAACTGAGGTCCTCGTGAGGGATTTTTCACAAAATCGAAGATGTTAAACGCAATACCTCTGTTTTTTCCCACGATTAGTCTGTTAGCTTATTACATGTATTCCAGTCAAAGACAGCTTTAATACAAGTAGACAGAGAGTCGATAGCCAATTCAGGGGTTGATGGTGTCACTGCAATATAAAGCTGCGTATCATCAGTGTAAAACATACATTGAAGATTGAAGGTTGCTATAACGTCTTGGAGTGGAGCTATGTATAGTGTAAATAGTAACGGTCCCAAAATGGATCCTTGTGGTACACCATAGTGAAGGTTTCTAGGTGAAGAAGAAGATCCAGCAATATTTACTCTTTGTGTGCGTCCTCGAAGGTAAGAAGTGAACCAATTCAAAGCGATTCCTTTAAATCCGAAGTACAAATGGAGACGGGATAGTAATATATCATGGTCTAGGGTGTCAAATGCTGGCGAAAGATCGAGGAATATTAAAATGACATCATTGCAAGAATCAAGAGCCTTCAAAATGTCATTAGTGACTCGTAGAAGTGCAGTCTCGGTGGAATGGTGTGCACGGTAAGCTGACTGAAGTGACGGAAATAAGGCATTATTGTTGAGGTAGCTGTAGGTCTGGATGGCAACAGACTTTTCTATGACTTTACTCATGAACGAGATGTTTGCAAGAGGTCGATAATTCTGATAAATTTCCGAATCAAACTAAATTTCCTGAACAAAGTAATAAAATGAAACCACAAAATTGTTCTTCTCTTTGTGGGTCTGAAAGATACCAGGATAAAATATTTTCCAAAGTTCCAGTCCGCCGTAAAAGCTGCAATTTTTTTCAACGCTTTCCTTTGGATTATTAAGTCAGTGACTACAAGTTACTGCCTATTGCCCGCAATCCCCCCCCCCCTTCCCCGGCGGGATTTACATTTCACTTTTCACGGGAAAAAAATTACGCCATTCTTAAATAACGAAAATACCCTTACCACCCTCTGTTAAGTGAACACCAGCTTGAGTCCCAAATTTTGTTCCTGCTTTTACTGTAAAATAAACCTGCATTCAGCGGACACCTCTGTTAAATGGGCGCGGAGACTAATATTGAGCAGACAATTCAAAGACTCATTTTATTTCTAAAGGTTTAGCTGAGACTCTTTAACATTGTCCAGCAATATTGTTTTAAAGCCAAGTGATTATTTCAGATTGATGCAGTGATCGACTGGACATTGTACTGATGAGCAGTCTTTAGCTAGTCTTTGATCTTATACGTGTTACACCGTGTTGCAAAAGGTTAAAGAGTTGGTTGCATTTTGTAAAGTGAAAGTTAGCTCGGCAAGGGTTACTCAGGGGAGGGCTGTCTGGGGTACCCGAGACCATGTAAACGGGCCCTAGCTTGCACCAAGTCGGTTGCAACTATAAATGTCAACTTCTGATTTGTTTAATTTGTCCAGAGGAAGCAGTCAAACAATAAAACAGTATTACAATACCCGGCAGAACTGAGAAATCGTTGGCAAAGCAAAGTTCCCTGTACATTCCATAGCCCTATTTTGTTCTGTTGTTTGTTTTCAGAAAAGAACAAAGCACACCCGTAGATACCAGCAAAATATAGAATATTGCTTCATTGATGAGGATGATCGACCCGTTGACACTAATGACGAGTCAATGTCATCATGTTATCCAGATGACGATGACGATGACGATGATAAAGATGAATATGTAGATGAAGATGAAAATGTAAGTTTGGCTTTTTATTCAGATAGTTTCAGCCGGCGTTGCTGTATTTTTATTTTATTTACCTTTCTTTTCCGAGACTAAAATATCAAACATGGTAACAATAATCCGGGGATTTTTAAAGCTAGTTTCCAGTTCCTCTATAATTGACATATTTCAGTGACTTGTAAGCGACCACCTTCGCATTAAAAATAGGTAATTTCTGTGGATTCGCACAAAACTCGTTTTGACGTAGAAGGAAAATGTGTCTCGGAAATGTATTCATGTCCACAAGGTTTTCCCATGAAATGAGGACTGAAAGCATCCTCTACTCGGCTTACACCATTGTTCAACACGGCTCCTCCCGAACGCGACTGCTAACCATTGGCCTGTTCATTAAAGGTTGATCATGAAGAGCAAGCGGTACAGGCTGGGAGCTCAAGAGTATCAGACACAGAAAAACCTGCTCCTGTCACTGTGACTAAAAAAGGTACGTTTGTATATAGACAGCAATTTATATAGCAGAAAATCTGGTTATCTTTTCTGCAAGTTGTTTTGGGGGACGAGGGTTAATAGGGGATTAACGGTAATTTTTGGCTCTTTCTTGTGATAGGCCCCAATTTGTAATTAACCTAACTGATTTTAAAACTTGACTCCAGTCTCCATTTGAATTTTGGAACGGGCAGTAGAACCCAATAACTTGAAATGGGTTAACTTGAACTCACCCTTAAATCCAGTGGACACTAATTTTTATTTCATTTATTAATGGCAAACTCTCATTCGGTTAACTAGATCTAAGTCTTGTAGTATAACAGCGTTCAGAATAAGTCATATCAGGAGTTCATCACTCGGAACCTGCCCTTGTTTCTGTCACGACATTTTCTCAGACTGATTTATTGTTAGTTTCAATTTCCCGGGAATACAGATCCCGTAGGAACCTCAGCGACCAATCACAAGCACAGATTTAGTTTTTAGCTGACATTATGATAATCATTTTACCAAAATATGTGATGAGGTAAGCCATTTTTTTCCTGACCGATGCATGCTCATGTAGACCGGAACTGACCTATTTCGCGGGAAACGAAGTATAAAAACAGACCGGTCTGTAAAAATGCTGTGACAAGCTTAGTATGGGAGTTACGCGCTCATAGTGATGGGCCCCTGGTCATAAAGAATGCTGCTGGTTCATAACTCACATAAATTCTTTAATTGTAGTGATGTCATCTGAGATTACAATTAAAGACTCCACCTCCAAAACCCACGTATGTATGTTTGGCGGAGAACAACAGCTAAAGCTCTCTAGACACTTGAGGAGAAAGCACAAAGACGAGGCGATTGTGGCAGAGGCGATGGCCCTCAAGGACGGATCTAAGGCGTTTGAAAGGATACGTCTCAGGGGAGACTATCATCACAACTGTAATATTTTGGCCCTCGGTGAGGGAGAGTTGCTCGTAGTGCGGGAACCCTGGCAGTAAACGGCCGTTTGGTGATGCCTCGTGGTTTTTACCGTGTCCAGATTGCCTGGGGTTTTTTAAGGGGAAGAGCTTTGGCGTCGCAACAAGCGCTGTCAGCACAAAAACAACCAAAGTTTTCAAATGTGCTTGCTGCCATGAAAAACGACAGTATCTCCTCCCTGGTCAGACACGATGAAATTATTTTGAAATTTGGAGCTGCAATCTTGGAGAAGGTCAGAAAGAAGAACTCCAACTATGTGTTGCAAAGGATGCGCCAGCTAGCTAGGCTGCTCACAATACTGCACGTGAGAAGCCAGGAGGAGGCGGGCACAGCGTCAAGCGCTGTGCTCAAGTCATCAAGTGTTCCGCATTGCGAAGAAAGGACGAAAATGTGATCAAGAAGGCCAAACGTTTCATTGACCTGTTTGAAAGCGAGTGGACCTCTAAAATAAGTTCACGGCCCCTCGCTTCATTAGGGTCAAAGAAACAAAATAAAGTCGACTATCTTCCCCTGGCAGAAGACCTCACAAGAGTAAAGAATCATCTCGATTCCAAGATGGAATCATTGTCATCTGCCTTGGTAGCCGAAGGGCCGGTTAACGTTGAACAGTGGTCCAACCTCGCGAAGTCAACCCTGTCGAGGATAATACTGTTCAACACGAGAAGATCTGGGGAGACTGCTACTTTAGAGCTTGATCAGTTTATAAATCGACCAGATTGGAGCTCCTGTAGTAGCGACATGAAGAAGTCCTTGTCTCCTTTAGAAAGGCGAAACAAAAGTGTGAAAGGTAACAAAAGCTGGATCAGAGTGAAATGAACACAAGAAAGTTCTGAGTTCCCATCATGTACTGAATGAATATATGCCGAAAAAAAGAAACCTGTGCAAAATTCAGTTCATATACGTAAGAAGATAAAATTAAGAATAAACAATTATATGATAAACCTAGGTCAGCATACTTTTGTTCCAGTTTTGATCCACACATATGGAGATAGTGAATCTTTACCATGAACACTTTTACGGTGAAATTCCAATGTCTCAAAACCTTGATTCCCCAAACCCTCCGATTTCTCGAGCCAAAATAAATTTCGCTTCGGTGTGCTTCGCTGATATTGTACTCCTATATTTGGCAATTCAGCTCCCGATTTCTCCAGGCACTTTTTTGTTAGGTTCGAGAAATCGGGATTCCACTGTCATAACATTATTAAACTAACATTGTCTACTGAACATTAAATCTTCAGGCTCGACCTTATTGAAATCACGGGCAAGAGAAACACAAAAGTGCCGATCCTGCTGACCCTTGAAACAAAGTCAGCAATTGAGTTGTTAATTGAAAGACGGCCAACCAGTATTCCAAAAGAAAACCCTTTTGTTTTTGCTCGCACAACCAAGGGGTCTATGGACCATCTCACAGGCTGGGACTGCGTTTCCAGTAATGTAAAGGAAATTGAGGGTTCACTTCGACAGCCAAAATCGATCACCAGCACCAAACTGAGAAAGTATATCGCAACGGTGTCACAAACAGCAGCCCCTAAGCGAAGTCGATATCCGCGTACATTGGGAGTTCTATCGCCTACACCACTCCGCCACAGAACTGGCAAAAGTCAGTAAGCTGCTTCTCGCTGTTGATTCGGGAAACCTGGAAAAAATAGCCGGAAAAAACCTGGGCGAAATGTCAGTGGAAGGTACTTAAACACATAGTTTATTCACTTTTAACGTTGTCAAACGGTTTGCTCAGCACACAAATCTGGCAAAAATAGGTGAAAGGGTGAAAAGGCGTCTCTGCAAAGCTAAGGTCAATATTGTCTTTTTCATTTGCTGAGGAATAAGGAACGAAAACTACAGAAACACAGGGACTCAAACAACTTTGACTATTGGAGAAAATCCTAAACTTTGCATATCTGATTCAAAAAGATGTTAACAAACTGAATGTTCTAATTTACAGACATCCCTGACATTACAGACGCTGACAGGGAGTCCAAGGGTAGGTCAGGTCTTGCACGTCCTTTGCATATCATATCACCAACGTCATTGCAACGATATAAAAAAATTTAACATCCAGGTATTAAAAGCTGAAGTGTAAAGTGTGATAGTAACAATTCTCGTTTCCAATGAGTGCAATATGTCTGGCCAACTCCAAGAATCGAGACTGATTTTGAGAGCCTGCGCAGAAACTGTCTGTCATACTAAATTTCTTGGAGCTGACTGGAAGAATTGCAATGCAGAGTAACGCTCTTTCATTTCACAAGTCATGTTATTGTAATAACAAATAACTACCATTCGACTTGCGAGACGTAAGGTAACAAAGACAAAGTAATCTCAGTTAGAAAGAGTAGTTAAAAGAGAAAGAGAAAGAGATTATTTGCACTCTAAAGGAGATTTAACTCTTGAAAAAGGTTTAAGATCGCAACACGACCAGTAAACGAACTTCATACAATTTCTGCTAGCATTTACAATGTAACCGCCATAAGTTGTAAAAAGACCTGGAAAATTATTTGTGGACAAGTTCTCCATAAATCTGCATAAATGCATAAACAGCTGTGCTTGATTTTTGAACCAAAATTCTCAATGGAGCAACTAATGAATAGTAAATAACTAAGCAGAACTCCTGTGCTAAATATCCTGATTCTTTCAAATTCGTATTTAGTGTGTCCAGGATGCGTACTTGTAAAGTATGATTTGAAAATGCGGTACGAAGCCCAAGTAAGTGCTCTTACAGCGTCTAGTTTTATTTTAGTCCACATTCGTTCATCTTCGGGTCACCCTTAAAAGCCAACCTATCTTCGCCTACTATTTCAAGGGTCTTTCCCTGTATTAACTGTGTGGGCCTTTTATATGTTTTGATCAATTTAAAACGGATCGAATTTTGAATAATTATCTCACACAAACAATGGACAACAATGTGATGCGTTGCTTGCCTTTGCTTTTTTGTTTGGCTCACCTGGGTTTCAAACAGAAATGCCATTTTGTTTTATTTTTCCCACCGTCTTACGAATAGAAAAGACCTGTGTTGTCTTTAAAATTTTTGACCAACGTGCAGACTATGCTGCCACCGATCAAGTAAAAGACTTGATCTAATAAACTGGTTTTACCGGCCGAGCAGTAAAAAAGGA
>NC_090880.1:13909963-13919963 GCF_036669935.1 Montipora foliosa
AAATTCTGCATTAATAATTAATATCTGTATTGCAAGTGTTTATTCCTGAGTGAAAAAACAAAACAGTAAACAAAAGCTCACTTACTGGTACTCTACAGCATAAAGTCCATACCATAACACAGATCTGCTCACATGGAAGAGCCAGGTTCAGCTCTTGACATGTTGTCTCAAGGTGGGGGAAGGTGTCAAAAAAGTAAGAACCCACCACAAAGTATTTGAAATGTGCGACTTCAAATAAATGTCATTGTCACTGTTTGATAGGCATGCTGAAACACTGCACGAAGACATCCTCCAAGGAGGCTATATTGAAAGCAGGCAGTGTTAACTCCATGGGCGTTTTCATAGATGAACCACAAAGCATTGCCTGTCTCAGCGATGTTTTCGTGGATTTTTACTCGGGCTGTACAAAGTCAACCATAGCCCGAGGAAAAGAGGCAGTCCGTTCAGCACTCTTCATGACGTCCAATGAAGTGGTGAACGGAACAGCACGGTAAATTTGAAAACATTTAGCCACACTTTTTTTTTTCAAATTAATTACCTTCACAGCCAGGCTGAATACTAAGAGAACAATTGAATACAACAGGAATACCAAAATTAAGGCATATCACTTCAAATGGAAAACAAAGTACTGAAAATATTAATGAAGCCCATGTGTTTTACACTGATTTTTGGCATATAAAGGAAATATATGAGAGGCTATCAAATTAAATAGTCATGCAACCAAAGGAGAACATCATGAAAAGATCAACCTCACAATTATGCAAGGCATGCAATTAATGCAAAGTTGATGTTTCCACAGGTAAATTCTGTTTGGTCTAAAAATAGTAGACATTCCTGGGATATTAACAGAACACAGGCCCTCAATTACATGTAATGAAATTCATCAAAAAGCATATATGATAGCTAAAATGACATACAATTTATATCTTTCAGGGAGATCAGACGAATCATATACATCCCATTCACTGGTGAATCAATAAGGAGATTGACACCAGACGAAATTAGGGCACACATCGAATACAAGAGGATTCTCAAATCCGGAGGGCTCTCTGCATCAATTGGTTCCGTAATTGCATTGGGAACTCGCTTCTCAACAACTGGGGTCAAAGAAGTAACTGATGAGTATATCAACACTGTTGCCCCTATTCTGAAGGGAACATTGAGCGATATAGTTCCAAGTTATGCCATTGTATTGTGGTTTGCTAAGCAGGTACATTAATTAAAAATTGATATCAATGTCATTATATTTAACAATTAAGATCATTCGCATCAGGCTCAATGAACACTGTACATTATAATTTACCTTCACTGCTTCTCGGTAAATATTTACCAATGCTCATCGACATTCGGCTCAGTTGTAACCAGATACAATTCCTATAAAATATCCTATTTTTGTTAAAATCTGTCATAGCAAATCTAATTTATTTAGAAGAATGACAAATTTTCATTTTAAAAAAAATTGAAAAAATCTTCTGAACAACAGACTTTTTACAATTCAAAATGTCAGGCAATATCATTTCTATGATGTGGCAAAACATGAAAAATTTCACCGAAGGAAAGTATATTGAAAAGTGAGTAGTTCAGGCCAAAATGGGGAATACATCTGCCTGTCATCATCATTTGTTGCCATGGTGATGCCCTTAATCCAAAATTTGACAACCAAACAATGAACACTCCATGGGGAGGGTGTTCGTAAATACTATAGGGAGCAACCTTAAGTTGGCCTACAGTTTTGATGGCTTATAACAGACCAACTTCTAACCCTTTTGAGAAATGCTCCAAGGTGTTTTTCCTTTCTCTGTTTAAATGTTTGCGTTAAGTCTATATGAAACTACGAATGCATTCCTCTCAAGAAATTTGGTGTGTGATCCAAGATCTCTCAGATCATGGTGAATCAGAGCAACAGATGAATCCACTCTGGCCAGTGATCAATGATTTGGTCAATGAAAACAAGGCAAATGATATTCAATTTTTTCCAGATTTGCGGTATCCTCTCTAGCGAATACGGAAACGTATGAGACTACTTTAGGACCACTGTAGCCCCATTTGCAATTAAATTCTAAAGCCAGGACCTGGAAAAAGACCAGTTGGCTGATGCCCCGAGACTAACTACTTCCGACTTGTTGGAAAACGTGGTTAAGGACATAGTCAAATTTGTACTGGAATCACGTGCAGAAGAGGTAACCACAAAATATTGTTATTGTGTCATTTTGTATTCTTGGCTTAAAAAAACTTTCTCCTACAAGGGTCAGGGTCATCTTTCAGTCATAGATAGACAGTAATACACAACTACCTAATGCATTTACTATAACATAAAATTCACCCAGCAAAAATAATTAGACAATCATATTCCATAACACAATGCCTTTAAAAAGAATGTTAAAATAAACTAGAAGTTAGTTTAATCCTGGACAAGTTATCATGGTTTGCTAATGAAAGATATCATTTGTTACACTGCGTTGAGGCTGAGGTTCGCTTTCGTTCAGGTTAAACTATTTACAGTCAGGTGTTCCTTTTTAACAAACTAAAATACAATTGTAACAATCTTGGCAGGTCAAACAAGTGATCAGCCTTGGTAGAACGGACAATGTGCCGTGCATTGTTGTGCAACCAAGTTTCTATGACCTCACCCCATACAGAAGTTCAGAAGTAGTGGCCATCCTCCATAAGCTAAAGAAAGGCAAGAGCCAATGCCGAAAAGTCAATCACAAAAACATTCGGGTGACATACATGTACCAAACAGCTTTTGGTGAGCAGTTGGAAACTGTGATGAAAGGTATAGAAGTTTTATAAAAGTCAACAGTACCAATTAAACAATTTTACTTATTATTGAATATCCCAGGAACTTCAATAAGCTAGACTCCCAGCTATGTTTTCTTCCACTATTTTAGTTGTTGCAGTATCAAGGTGATCTGTACATCCATGAAATCAATTATTGTGCTTCAATCTCGAATATTAGTTCTTAATATTGGTTATGCACGACCACATTCATATATTCTCCAGCTGTGTGCTTGTTATGGCAAAAGTGTTCAGCTTTCAAGTTGTTTGAGATTTATAAAGTTCACTCTTAAACGTTCATTGCAGAAACACGCAGAGGGTGCACAATTGTTTTTTTTTTCTTTTAAGTTATTGGGGATTTAGTGTTGACTTTTGGGCATGGTTCATCGTCGGCCATAAATCCTAATATGATCAGTTTCTGAAAGTTTTCATATCATGTCGTCCATCAGACTGAAGTGACTATGATCTAGTTTTAAACCTTAGTTAAGATATATTTCTTATCTTTTAGTATGGTATCTTTTCTTATTAAATTACTTTAAGGCCTGAAAAGTAAAGCAAAGGGAGACAGAGAGCAAGAAATAAAACGTAAAAGCGACAAAGAAAAAGGCGACACGAAAAGTGACACAGAAGAAAGAGAAGAGGAAAGGGCCCTGGAAGGAAAAGAAGAGGAAACCGATAAGGATGAAAGTGTAGAGGAAAGCAACGAAGAGGAAAGTGAAGAGGAAAGCGACGACCAAGCAGGTGAAGACGAAAGTGATGAAGGAAGTGGAGAGAGGAAAGTGACGAAGAAGGTGACGAAGGAAGTGACAAAGGAAGTGATGAAGGAAGTGAAGAGGAAAGTTACAAAGAAGAAGGTAAGAAAAGGGGTGATGACGATGAAGATTTAACATTCATGTATGACAGAAGAGCCCACAAGGGAGAGCGATGCAACAACGTGTGTGTGTATGTGGGAAATGGCAGGATGAAGCGCCTCCTGGTCACAAAACTGTAGAATTAACAGAGGAGGAAGATGGGCCCCTTACAAAAAAACAAGGAAAGTTATCCATTTTGAAGCTTTTTTTTTCCTTTACGAATATTTGTCACAAAAAAAGGATCCATACAAGTACTCTCAAGCCAAGATGGTACAAAAGCTACAACAATAAAGCTGCATTAAAAATAAAAGTAATTTTAATGTATTTGTTGCAGATGGTCAAGACGACGACTCTGGTTTGACATATGAAATTCATCCTGGGATTATCACAGGTAGACATTTTTAATTGTTTTACAAATATTTCATATATGTAGTATTACTAGTAGTTTGATTCATGTAACAGTAATGAACCCTGAATGATCATTCAATCACTCTTTTTGTCCTAATGGTAACAGGTACAAATTCAAGTTGATCTACACAGTAACTTTTTGTTTTATTTATTGCTTGTTGGTATTGAACCTTATTTGACTGCTTTGATTTAATTGAACAAAATGCAATTATTAATATTTTTTTATCCAGTAGAGGAATCAGCTAAAAGTTTGCAATTTACAGAGGAGGAACCTGGGCCCCCAACCAAAAAAGCAAAGGAAGGTAACCATATTGAAGATTATGTTTTTCCACAAATAATGGTATCTGTAGCAAAAACAAGATCCATAAAAGGACTCTCAAGCCCAGTTGGTACAAAAGATCCAACAATAAAGCTGCATTAATAAAGTAACTTTAATGTACTTGTTACAGATGGTCAAAACAATGACTCAGGTTTGAGAGATGAAATTCATTCTGGGATTATCACAGGTAGCCATTTTCAATTAAAAATTATTTTAAAAAATAGTCATATAGTATGACTAGTAGTTTATATGCGCTGTCATTACTTTTTCCCAGTACTGTACTAGTAACCTAACCTGAATGATCAATCAATCACTCTGTTGCTCCCAATGTTAATAGGTACAAACTCAAGTTGATTTACCCAGTAACATCTGGTTTATTTATTGCTAGATGGTACTGAACCGAATTCTACCACCTTGATTTTTTTTAAGCAGTAGAGGAACCAGCTGAAAGTCTAGAGGTTACAGAGGAGGAAGCTGAGCCCCTGCCCTCCAAAAAAAAGAAAGGTAAACAATAATAACTACTGTTGTTTTATCATGAATAATTGTTGTAAAAAATGGAATCTATAACAACACTCTCAAACTAAATTGGCACAAATGCCCCAACAATAAAGCTGCACTAGAATTAACTGTTTGTAATGTACTTGCTATAGGAGGTAAAGGCAAAGTCTCGTCTTTGTATGATGATATTCATCCTGGGATTATCACAGGTAGCAATTTTAAATTGATATATATATTTTTCAAATATTTCATATTAACTAGTACTTTACATGTTTGCAAGGAAGTGGGAAGTGCTAAACTTCTATAAATATTTCTTCTGGGATTGTTGGTACCTGGTTGGTCTACTTACAATAATCGAGACAGAAATTTGAGTCTTGAAAAATTTGAAGCGTTTGAGTTTTGAAAATTGTGCTTACTGCTGTCTTCCTTACCACATTGTATTTCAAATTCAACAATTTAAAACATTTTAGAGCATCTGAGATAAATTTAAACACATAATCAATCTAGAATCTATGACTGAATGGGTTTCAAAACTTTAAGGTGGCTATGAACTCCACATACAGGTCTTTCAATGCTGTGCCAAAAGTGTCATAAATATTCAGCTAATTCAAAATATAATATCTCAAAGCAAAATGTTTGAATTATAAGCTCTAACACCAATTTTAGGCTATGGCATTTACCATTTGTTAATTATAGCAGGTCGTAATGTCACTACAATAATTACACCAATAGTGGGCTGTTTTCGGATAGCATGATAGTTATAGCAGCAATTGAGAAATGATGGGTATAAATACCCATCATAATCTATGGGTAAGTCTTGCAAAGTTCTGGAAACCCTTTAGTTTACTTATCAATGGTTTTAGGATGAGGGGAGGGGGGGAGGCTCTTGAAACATGTTTGGGCATAGGGGTGCACTCTAGGGTTTGAAATCCTGACTTTATTTAGGACAAAAATAAATTTAATTTAAAAATCCTAACCTACGTAGGATTTTAAGAACCTGTTTGGGACTAAAGACAAAATACAATCTCTTGTTTTAAAGGAATTTAAACTGTTTCTGAAGCAATTCCAATCAGAGAATAATATTTGATGCACCTGAAACCCAGTTATTACATCGGTATGCTTGAACTTGACAAAATGCCTTGAAGCTTTAAGCTCTAAATTTGTTGACGCAGCAAAATGTCATCATAACATCAAAAGAGAGGGGATTTTTTAAAATTCTACTCTTTTCTTTTTATTATTTTTTTAAAAATTCACATCACATCGTACAAGACCCTAAGTTCTTCATACATCAATAATTATGTAATGTCACACAACTATTTATTTGTGGTTGCATGTATCTTCCTCATTCACAAATTTTTCTTGGCAGGAAAGAGAGCAAGAACAGCAAAGAAGAATTAAAGAAGAAAGCAACTATCATTGTAGTGGAATTTCTTTGTTCTGTTTTTTTGCTTTTGTAAATTATATCACTACACATATTGCCATTTCACAATAAAGAAAGGCTCAGGAATGGAGTGTCGTGTGTGTATTGATATGAAAACGATAATGATTGAGACAAACCAAACTATGAGGTTGTATAGGGCTGGTAGGATCCGAGATTAGCTTTTTTCAATATTGGATAAGGACCATTCCACATAGCAAAGAAATTCAAACGAGTTGTTAAAAATGCTGTCTGAAGCCCCAAGCAGGATTATGAGTAGTCCCTCTTCCTCTTAGTCTGTCGAGAGAGACCGTAAATAATAAACTACAAGTAAAAAATGGCCATGTGTGGTTAATTTGTTTTAAAAATGCAAATTTGTCATTGATTTGGCTTACAAAATTAGCGGTAATGATTTGTAAGAACAATCATCACATAGAGTGAGTAACTCAGACACTAAACAAAGAAGAATGTATTTCAAAAAGAACAAATTTACCGGTATTTAGAATTTCTTTATTTTTGTTGCATTTAATTCATCAGTTTAATTCCCCAAAATTGTTTTTTTGTATAGGAAATAGCACGGTTTCTAGGGGTGTAAACGTGCTGTTTCCTGTTTATACTACAAGGCAAAGAAATTTCGCAGTTCACATAACTGGCGTAATTTTTACATGTAAGTATTTCAAATTTGGCTGAAATACTACTCGCTTTAGCCAATCACATTTTAGAAATGTGTCAGCCTGTAGTATAACATCTGAGATTTTGGGGAAAGTTAGAAGTTATGGACCAGTCAATATTAGGCTCCAGGGTAAGGGGGCTGGGCACCCCCAGGGCCAGTTTACTGAATTATTCTTTTCTGTGGGTTGGGACTGGTTAAAGATTTGATGCAACATAAGATCTCAAGGGAGGTGGGAAATTTGACAAGATCATGAAACTTGAAAAACATTACCCAGAGCTCCTTGGGAGTGTTGTGAGATTTTGGACTAAACAGCTGTGGCTATGGAAGGAGTATTAGACATCAGGCTTTTTTTCCCTGGGTAAAAAAAACTGACATGAAAACTGACTAAAATATCAAATTATAGGCTATACCCGATCCCCTACCCTGGGGATGTAAGACAAATGTTTGTAAAATCAGAAAAGTGTACTGAGCGACTCCTAGCAAAGCTGTGTGCATCTTTTAATCTTGGTGAATACAATCTTCTACCTAGTATTTTAAAGTTGTGATCGACAAATTGTGCAAAATTCAATTTTGCCATCGTATTCCCATACAAACACTAATTTTGGACCGTTTGCCTTCCCCTGTCAATATGGTGTCGAAAACTGTGAAAAGGTATTACCTTAAGTTGTTGCGAATAATTTGAAATCAGACTTTTAAACCAAATAGGAGAGGGCAAGGAAATTCTCTATGTGTATTCCACATAAAATCTCTTTAACACAGGAACAATCATATTGGTGCACTCAAGTGCTTGCTCGCCATTACAACAAGCAAACTACAGTAAAATCAATGTACTTACGGTGACTTTCCTTTCCATGTAATAGTGAACAGAGATTAACTTGCCTTGATTAAGCGCCGATGGAAGTGTGATGTGACTATTACCACTGATAGATTAATTTGACGATTTCCGGATAGGAAAGTCCACTCCCCACCGGAACCAATCAGATTACAGGAGTGGTGCTGCGTCGGTGGGAGGAGATTAAAACAGAAATTGATTTTATCAAACGAGCAACCTAGTTCCCCGGGTCTCTCTGGAGCGGGATAAAGGTTGAATAACCACCGTGAAAGGATTTGGAAAGCAGACGTATCCAGTGTTAGCCCTTTGTTGGAGCGAATAGAGGAATTGCGGTTGTTGTTGTGGGTTTATATGTGTGCGGAGGAGCTTTGCTATTGGTATGAATAGGTGAATAGGTTAATGTGATGACGGGCGTTCATTGAAAATACCAAAATTAAATTACCTGTAAGGTGAAGTTTGATTTGGGTTCTGCGAGTCATTGGTCGGGAGCGAAGGAGTCATGTGAGAAAGTGCACGAGCCCGGGAAGATCAGTCTTTAACAGATGTGAGCACTTACACCCAATCACGGGTGGGGTAATAACACATGGGTGGGCACATGACTCCTTTGCTCCCGACCAATGACTCACAGAACCCAAATCAAACTTCACCTTACAGGTAAGCCTCGTTTAATTTTGGTATTCTGTTTCGTCATTGGTCATTGGTCGCTACAGAGTCACGTGAGATTTTAAAGCAGTGTGAGGACGAACACAAATGGGACAGCAATGATTATAACAATATGAATCTGCTTTAATACCATGCTCTCTTAGGGAAACTATCTTAGTTGTCACCACATACAGCTTTAAGGAGTTCAGCCCCAAAATTCGCTCGGTGTTCCACTGGTTTGTGGTAAAACTTGGTAAAGGTGGACTCCTGAGACCACCCAGCACTTTTCATAATTGTGGCAATAGAAATGCTGTTCCCTTTAGCTGCATATGTAGAAGCTGATCTGGTGCTGTGGGCACCATACTTTGAAGTGTCAATTCCACCACCAGCCAATGTAGTCTTAATCCATCTGCTTACTGTATCAGGGGAAACAGCTTTGTGAGGCTTAGTGTAACTAACAAAAACTGCTTGACATCACCTCGAAGAGCATCTGTACGCTTCAGATAGTGCTGAAGATGCTTTACAATACAAAGATTAACATCTGGTGCATAGACCTGAAACTCAAGACAAGCTAAATGTTTACCAGGTCTCGAAGTTTTCAACAGTGAGTTAATGAAAAACACACATTTATCAGAACTTATTTGCATACAATCAATTGATAATGTGTGCAAAGTCTGACGACGCTGTCCCAAAAGCAACGCCATCAACATAACCACCTTCAAAGTCAGGTTCTTCAAACTAAGTTTCTCAGGTGGCCCAAGTCACATCCCAAGTTTCTCGATACCTTGGTAGAGAGGGTCTGCATTCGAAAATTCCCTTGATGAAACGACAAATTAAGGGATGTTGTCCAAAAGTATAATGCTCTGATGTGAAACAAACAGTAGATAAAGCACAACGGGCTGTGTTGAGGGCACTATATCCAATCCCTGTTTGGTACAGTTCTGCCAGGAAATTAATCCCATGTTCTAGAGTCGCTGAAAAAGGATTAATCTTTCTTTGACTACAGTACTGTTCCCATTTAGCGATGAAAGGTTTATATTGTTGTTGAGTACCCCTTCTCCAGGACTGAAAGATGAGTGAGGTAGCCGATTCCGAAAGGCCTCTGCCTTCAAGGGATTTCCGGACAAGTGGCATATCAGAAGGGTGAGCTTCTGATGTAGTGGATGCACCAAGTCTGGCTGTTGAGGTAGAAATAAGGTGTGTTTCTTTTTTGGAAGCACAAGGGGTTCCTGAACCAGCAGTTGCATTACCAATGGCCACCATGGTTGAGTCGGCCAGCATGGCACAACTAACAGTTCTGTGGCCTCCTCTGCTTCGATTTTCTGTAACACTTTTGGGATGATACTAAAGGGAGGAAAAGCATAAAAAACGTAAGGTTTCCAAGAGATTGAAAACGCATTAATAGCCATTGCTTCAGGATCAGGTTGGTAGGCGACAAATGGCCTTAACTGGTAATTAAGCCTAGAGGCAAACAGGTCAATCTGAGGCTCAACATGAAGTTTCTTAACAGCCTCGTGGAAAATCCGTCTGTCTAAGGTCCATTCAGTTTCTTTTCTAGATTTCCTGGACTCTGCATCAGCTA
>NC_090880.1:13927463-13939963 GCF_036669935.1 Montipora foliosa
GCCCCGTTTTGGTGGGTCGCCGTTATGCGGGCAAATGAGTGCCTCGGAATCCGACTTTTCAGGGTCTGAATCTCCGCTATCGCTCATGGCACTAGCTGCAGGAAGTTTTCTTCTCCTTTTCGGTGGTGTAGCATGGTCTTCTGGTTCTTCAGCTAACTGTTTCATTCCTTTTTCCATGCACAGCATGGTGGAACTCATTTGAGTCATAGTTGACAACGACGTTAGCAAGCACGTTGTCTGTGCCCTGTGGCGAAGAATTCGCTGACTCATTGTCTTCAGAAGTTAAATTTTCTTCCTCCGCCGGTGAAAGGGCGTCCCTTCCACTCATATTTTCGGCAGCCATGCGGCGATTTTCTCGGCGTTCGTTCAACACTGAGCACACAAAACAACACACGTCCGACCTTCCCGAAGGATCGCACACAACTGATCTTCCCGGGCTCGTGTGCTTTCTCACGTGACTCCGTAGCGACCAATGATCAATGACAAAACAGAACAGTTCCGTACCAGTTGTATTTTGGCCAAGGCGAGGACTTCAAGCTAAGCACCTGTTATGAGGATCAAAATAATTTTCAGTTTATCTGTAATGCAATTCCAAACTTTTCTGGAATTGTCTTACAATCTGAAATATTCCAGAAATTTCTTTGATGTGACTCAGAAGGAGCCCATTGATGAGCTCCTGGACTCAGCAGTTTCTACAAATAGTGCACCTTGCAATACACTATAAATAGCAACAGAACATTCTAGATGCTTAAAGTAAAAGTATAGAGCGTTTTTCCATGACGTCACGGTGGCCATGTTGGTGTTCCAAAACAAAGGAGTGGCGGCCATGTTGGTGTACCAAACTAATCCTCTGGGATTTTTAAGTGCCACTATGACGAAAATCGCATCTTTTCTATCGAAGCCATTTTAAGACATAAACAATTAGCCTGCATGAGAAGAAAAATGCTCTTTACTATTTTCAAATATCTCTTTTTGTTCCAGATATATTCAAGTTTTTAAATATGCAAATTAGCCAAGTGATGACGTCATACACTCAACCAAATTTTGATCAAATACTAAATGTGCTCTACAATTTGAGCTTAACAGTTTCCTTACCATGGCAACATACTGGGTTCCAGACCTCTCCAATATTAAAGGCATTTCTGGCCACCTTTGGAATTCTATTTTCATATTTGCAAATGGCGCCTCATATACATGATCCAACACGCATATAAATACGTTAGCTTGAATTTGTGGCCTTGTTTAACGTTTTTTGAGCTGAAAATTACCTCCGTATTGAAATCAAGTGTGTGGGGACTGGAAAAGAGTGAGTTGCCATGGGAACATAATGTTTTATATCCATAGGTCTGTTTTCTGTGGAACTATATTAGCCTACCAAGTTTCAATAGTCTGCGCGGCAAACTGGCGAAGATAGCTCTATTTATATGCATGATGTAATATTGGGTTGAGCGTATGACATCATCAATCATCTCATTTGCATATTTTACACATTTGTCAAACTTAAATATTTGTGGAACTGATGCAGGTATTTGCAAATGGTAAATAGCATTTTCATTCTTTCAGAGAATTCTTTGTGATACGCCGAAAAAAACAAGAGGTAAAAATTTGATCATAGTGGCAATTTACCTCTCCTTTTATGCAAATACTTTCTTTTGTTTTGGTAATCCATTATGGCCGCTGGTCACGTGAATGAAAACGCTCTTTTAAAGCACGCTTGTAAATAATAGAAAAAAAAACTCTTTTGCCCGAGGGCTTACCCTCGTGGCCGGCCGTGGTTGATGGATGTGATAACTATAGTGAAGCGATAACGTTTGACCTTCCGATATACGGAGAGAAGAAAGAGAAGAAAAGACTATAGCGGAAAAGGGAAGAAGACAAGGAGTTCAGAGTTCATTATGACGTCCTTCGCAAGAGTTTGTGTACCCAGAAAATAAAGTGAGTGGAAAGAATCTAGTGAAAGTCAAGATTTGATGTCTACAGTTGGAGGAACTTGGAGTTCGAAGTTATTCAAGATGAATGCTTGAAAGGCCATGAAAGACAGTAATCCCGCTTTGCTTTACGAACTGCTTAACGTGTAATCTTTCACCGAAGTAGTTGTAACAGTGTAAAACTAATTAAATAATACTTTAAAATGGTAACTGCTCGTTGTCACACGTTTGTTGCGTGCCTTATATCGTACTCGGGAGTTCTGTTTATTCATACTATTTTCGTTATTCCTGCACGTAACAAACCTAACTGTCCCAAAAGGTGCACTATTCCCACAACCAGACAATCAAAAACGGCGTAAATGAAGCAATTATGCTTGTTTGAATAAAAGAAGCTGCATTTTCAAAATAAAATTTTGTATCTTACAAGTAACGAAGACTTAATTCTGAATGCTCCTGCCGTCTGAAGATTTGTTGTTTGACCCATCATTTGGATCCTTTAATTCAATGTGCCCTTATTTAATAGTAGCGGAAACACTTCTTTTACTTTTTTTATCCAGTTACAACAATTCTGCTTGAAGCCTTGTTATCTTTCGTTTCTCATAGTTATTTATCTTTTCCACATACCTTACCGACCCTTCACCCCTCTATCTTCCCGTTACTTTCGTACTACAGTACAGATACCACACATACTACAGATACTACAGCTACTACAGCTACTACAGCTACATTTACTACAGTTAGCTACTACAGATACTTCAGAAACTACGCCTACTACACATACTACAGATACCACAGCGACTAGAGCAACTACAGATACTACAGCTAATACAGCAAGTACACATAGTACGCCTACTACCATTGGTGTCCTCCACGGTCGAAGTTGCCCACCTCTAACCACGTGAGATTTAAAGTTATCTAGCTTTTGTCCGTTAAAAGATTGGGAGTTGTCCTTTTCAACACGCAAGGCTTGTTACATATTCTTTGTGTTGTGTAAGTTATGTTTTCATTGGTTGCACTTTCAGAAAGATATACGATTTTAATTTTTTTAATGTGGGCACATTCGACCTTTTTGTGGAATCGTACTTAAAAATGGCCGCAAGCTCTCAAATTTCGCTATCACGTGACTTAGAATATTACCACGCGATGCTGAAAAAAACCCCTCCTGTACCACTTTGTTTTAGAAAGTCGAAAACTTTGAGGAAAAAAATGCAGTAAAGGTATAACTATAATACTGTACTTACACGTCTGTGAAAAAAAAAGTAGGCCTGAAATTCACTCTAACTTTAGTCAAATTTTGTAACTTTCCTAGATTAGGTGGTTCTCTCTTGAAAAAACTACAAATTGTTCCTGTGTGATAGGAACATATTGTGTGTAAAGATTACACGATTTGGCTAAAGGCTCTTTGTTCCACAGCACGAAATATACGTCTTGACATGAAAAATTTTTCATGTGGACAGATTCGCCGAGAAGGTTTTTTGTGTTTATCTCACTCCCGTTTTAATCCAGAGAAGCGAGATTTACACAAGATATATTTCAATACAACAATCAAAGCTTTGCTAGAAATTATTACCTCTCAATGCTACTAAGCTGGACCTACTTAAAGTTTGAGAAATGTGGGCAAATTCGACCAAAGACGATGAAATTTTTTATTTTTATTTTCATTGATTTCTCCACGTCAATAAATTTTAAGACACCAAATAAACTGGAATGTAAAGATACTTTCCTCAGCAAGAGAATGATGCAATTTTAATATATTTCTGCTAAATTACAATAAAGTTACAATTAGTCAAAGGGAAGCAGTTTTTTTTTTCTCTAATTTTGATTCATGTTTTTTTATATATTGAATCTTTGATATCTCGTACCAGCTTTAATGAAATTTTAAACTACCTCCTGAGTTGAAACAACTTGAACAGCAAAGTGTGCACAACAAGTTTGGGACAATATTGTCAACTATTTTTGGAGATATCCTCGAAGTAGTAAAATCCATAAAAAAATCAGTAAAAAGTTTGAAGATCTGCTTTAACATCATCGTTAAAGGCTTTGTTTTTAATATATTAATGTGAGTTTACCACAGATAATAGTCCAATATTACATCAATGTGTCATATAAGTTTCGACTTTTTTAAAATAAAATACCTTGATTTATCAGCTTATAAAGACATCTATTTTACAAAACACATCTTTTTGGAAGAAATTTAAGCGCCATTCTGTGTCAACCAAATTAAACGTTTTGTTTACCGACTGTTGTACTAGGTTGTTACTTAATCATACGGGAAGTTCATTGTATTTGAATAAAACCAAAGGAAGATATAGCACTTTAAAATTTCCAGTTGATCAATGTCAATGTGCTGCTGTTAGAATGTTGTGCAAAGAAAGTCACAAAAACTCGAAATTTTAACTCAGCTCTTTTTAAATGGCAAAAAACAGAAAAAACACATATTGGACTATACTTTGTGTGATTTTCAAGTTGTTTCGTTAAAACGTAAATTTTCTACCGTTTTTCAAAGTTATTATTTAGGTAGCAAAAAAGTGCGCATCGCGGACCTATTTTGTGGGCATTTTCGACCAAGATGGCGGAAGTTAAAATATACTAAGATAGTGACTGGAATTACTCGTTTTTGCCCGGGGTTCTTAGACAGTTTTATAGAAGGGGTCTTTGTCTCTCTTTTGGTGAAGATCCTGTCCAATTTGGTCAATATCGGAATCTTTTAGCGTTATTTAAGTATGGGAGAAGTACGCATTGCGGACCTATTTAATGTGATTTTAGACCAAAATGGCGGAGGCTAAAATATAATAAATAGTAACCAAACGAAATATTTATTATGGAGTGTTATAGTAGAGGTCTTTGTCTTTCTTTTGGTGAAAATTCTGTTCAAATTGGTCAATGTGGGAATTTTTAACGATTTTTTTTCAAGTACCCTTTTTGAGGTATATTTCAGTGAACACATCATGCAGTGCCTTTCAAGCAAGCTTTCCTGGGGTAAGTACACGTCTTTTTAGCTCCGTGTTTTTTGCTATTTGGCACCCTTAAAACATTGCGCAGAGGCAATCTAACTGTTGGAAGAGTTCTCTAAGGTGCTCGAGCAGCTGCCTTGTACATTTTCTTCCCGTAGAAAACGTTTGCTTCTGTGCAGGCTCCGGTAGGAGTTAAGGGTGCTCTCTAACCACTATTGAATTTGAGGAACTCGCCATTATGGTTTAAGGACCCCTTTATTTATGTTTTGATGGTATATCATGCTTGTTCATGTTGTGAGGAACCGTTTGGTGTTAATTTTTTTGAAATCGGTTCCTTTGTTATTTAGTTATGACGTCATTTGTGTCGAAATTTTACACCTTAATAACTTTGCGAGGTTTTAACCATTTCACCAGTTTATTATTAATCGAGCTTGGCCTGAACAAGGGCTACGCGCATGCCTAAAGTTGTTGGAAACGATTAAGTCCTCGCAGAGTTATTAACGGTTAAAGTTATTTTACAAAATGGCGGACCCAGTTTGTCGGTTCCATGCTCTCAGCGATTTTTAATGCGAAAGCGAGGGAAAACGTTAACTGCTTATAACTCCTAGAGGATATTATGCCAGAATTTGAAACTCACAGGGATTGTACAATGAGCCAAGGGCTACTCGGTCAAGTTGTTGGTTTCACTCCTCACTAGAATATCTACAAGAAACTGTCAAAGTATTTATAACTTATCTCTTAGAGAATTTAACTATTTTACTTGATATTTAAAGGTTCAGCTTTTACATCTAAAGCCTATCATCTAGTGTAAAGAGACACTGTTACGTTACATTCTCTGCGAGATAAAGGCAGTTAAAGTTTCACCTTGTTTTCATGTAAATTTTTACCGTTGATGCGGTTTCTTTGTGTTGCTTGCTATTTGGCACCCTGAAAACACTAGGCAGAAGCAATGCAACTATCGGGAAAGGTGTATAAGGTGTTCAAGTAACGTTCTTACACATTTTTCTTCGAAAGGAAATGATTGCTTGTGCGCAGGATTTCGTCAAAGTGAAGAGTGCGATGCTTGACCAATAACTTTTCTTGAAGGACTTTCTTCAATGGTGAGCTGCTGAATGTACAAAATGGAGGCGACCAAGGAGTTAGCTAGAAAGGGAATGAATGGAGATGAACAGGCCATAGAGGCACTTCATTTAACGAATGTGGCCAATGTCGAGTACCAGGAAATTGGCTTGTTAACAAAAGATGCACTCGAGAGAATATACAGCCTCTGTGCAAAAGCTGCAATGGCAAGAAAATGTCTTGGATATAAACTTTTGGAACACTCCACACTGCATGTTATGGATATGACACAGTTTCTCGCTAAAGAAAACCTCTAGTGTTCATTAAAACATGGTGTAGACAAAGATGATGTCTTCAAACGAGTGGGTGTAGTCTGTAAAGAGAGAGGTGACTGGCTTCGATCACTTGGAGAAAAAGGAAATGAATCTGTCTTAACAAACATCACTTGGCTATCAGCGACAATAGCGTATGCACGCCAAGGAGACGAAGACTCGGAGGAGATTCTGAACCTCACAAGACTTCCCAGCTTGAAACAAAGTCCGCTAAAATCTACACCAGGCTACTTTTCACTGTGTGCCGATTTCAAGAGAGCGACAGAAATAGCAGCTTTTGGCAGACATTCCACAGATACTAGTCTGAGAATTGTCAACTCGTTAGACATGAGCATCGTGGATTACATGATAAGGAAGGCTTACCCTGATCGCAATAGAGTAGTGGCTGAGATTGATGGACAAGACGTCAGCTCCACAGTGTATGAGGAACTATGTTGTATTTCAAAATGGCTAGAAAAAGTGCAATCTATGCGCTCGCAGGTAGAGAGTGCATCCGACGAGCCTTTCGGAGAGACAGTCCAAGATCCCACCTACATTCCAGAAGAAAGTGATGGCAGTGAGACAGGGGAAGAAGGTGATGAGTATGAGAAAACTGGGCCATCAACATCAGCCAAGCAACCTGGAAAGCCAATTTCTGTTAATTTGAATTTCAGCAGAAAATCAAAGAAACGACCAGGAGCTGAGACGGCAGAGGCAAGCGATACTGCATCCTCACCTTCCAAGAAAAAAAAAATGACTCCTCAGTCAGTCATGGAGCCTCAAACAGTGGGACCACCTGATGCTACTTCCACATCACACACTACACCAGCAACTCAATCTAAATGCAGGAGTCACCATAAGAAAGCCAAATGTCCATACTGTTCAAAAGAACTGTTTGATCTCAAGCGGCATCTTTGAATGCACGCCAAGAACGACAAGATCGAGGAGGCAGATGTGGAAAGATCATTCCACGTACCTGTTAAATCTACTACAAGGAGAGGGTCTCAAAGGCCAGATAAAAGGCCAGGTATTCCATTGAAGTGGTGCCCTGTACCAGATTGTTCTTTTGTGACGGCCCATATGCGAAAGCATCTGGCCAACAAACATCGCATTAAGGCTGGAGCCTACTTCGAAGGCCTTATTCAAGTGCAGGCCTGTCACTAATCTTTATCCACTGTTGAGCTATTCCAGACAGGCCTCGTCCCGGTGTGAAACCACAAAATTCAACATGTACATGAACAAATGTACTGCACATAAGTCACGACAGCTCACACCACGCAAACAAAATCTTGGCCTTTTTTTTCCAAGGCCAGGAAATAAAACACATAGTGCACATGCTTGGGTGTATATCTTAAGGTTCGAACAACTGCTATCATTCACACACGAACAAAGCCTTCAAAACAAGCACAACCTAGTTTCATAAAAGAGCGGATCGAAAATACACCGCCATGATTGGTTCCCCTCCATATGGAATGGGCCAATGAAAATACATTTTCGATTCTCACTAACCGCTCTTATACATATAAAAGGGTCACCCCTCACAACTTATGCAGGAATAGAACTGAGTTGTTCTACTATTCCTACATATATTACTGTTGTCAGTAAATAGCAACTGAGGAGATTCGTACAGAATCGAAACCGCCGCATTAAGGATATGATGAGATCAGGTGAATATCAACAAAATAATTTATTGTCCATGATGAAAAACATTGACGATTTCATTACTGATAACAGTCCTGTGGTAGATAAATTCATGTCAGAATACAAAAAAAAAAATTACTTATGAATGATTGACCTAATTTTGTTTCCAATCAAATCCAAAATCGTATTCCAATAATTGTTGCAAAATTGTCTTGTTCTTTTTGATTCCGTTATTTTTATTGTATCATGTGATAGTTTCATCACCTCAAATAATTGTTTAAGAACATAATTATTACTGATCATACGTTTCCGACCATTATTAATTAAAGGCAGTATTTTGTCTATCTCAACAAAGACTTTGAAAATTTTATCCATTTGATTTCTCGTTATTTGTATATTAAATTTATTTATCACATTTTCAATATGGTACTTCCGATGATAAACCGATTTCCGCCATATTTTGTGAATATTCTCAGAAAAATCGATATACTCATTAACATATCCATAACCATGGACTGAACCGCAATTTAGACAGACAATCATATTATTATCTTGTCCACTACAGCATAACTCGACTTCTACTAATTGTCGATCACAAAAAGGACATGTAGACTTCCATATTCTTTAATTCATCATGTATTGCAAAATTACAACTTATTCTATGTTATTATATGAGATATTATTTTCATGGCGTAACATAAAGTTTCATGAATCAATTGTCATTGATGTATCTGTATTAGCAATAGGAATTTCTTGTGTTGAGGCTTGTGTTGGTGGTGGTGCTTGCTTGTATTTGCTGTAGGGACTGACAGCAACTCTATCAGCTCGTCGTTTTACTTTTAGTTGCATCCTCATTTGATTGATACCCTGCTTTTCTTGAATAAGTACAGCCATAGCTCTTCTCTTTCTCTCGTTAGCAATAATCTTTTTATATAGTTCCAACGATTGTATCTGTAATGAGACATCACTTTCTTCTTTCGTTATATCTACTTCATCCAAATTGCCGATAGCTTGTAGCATATCAAAAGTAAACATAGTATTAGATCCCATAAAAGATTTAAGAGCAAAAATGGAATCTTGAATATTTTGAACATAACACTGGTATCGTCGAGTCGCTTCATCAATACTTAAAGGCATCTTCGATCAAGCTACTTCAAAGACAACCAAAAATTTTATCAAAATGCTTACACTTCTGATCTTTTTATCAGAAAATTATAAACGAGATACAATTCCGATTGGCTGAAAAATATCATACAACTGTCTCATGACTTTCTCATGACCTGACATGTTTAGACCTGCATGTGGGGAATACCCGAATATAACATCCGGTTTTTCTGAGAAAGTCACGCAATAACAAAAAGGCATTTATACCCTCCTTGAATGTTTGACTTACCATAAATAAAAATAAAATATATAGTCTTCTATCAAATTGAAAACATATAGATTTCCATAACATGAAAAACATATAGATTCCCATAAAATTGGTTAACCATCAAATGGAAAAGTAGTATGAGTTGGGTTGGTAATAGATTATAAAAAATGATCTAGTACCCCCAACCCTTATACTACTCATATGTAATGTTGGGACAAGGTCATAGAAAACGAAGAGGACAAAAGCACAAAGCACAAAGCATGCATTGCAATACGTCTATATTAAATTTCAACTGTTGAAGCAGAACTTCTATTCACTTTTAGAAGTGTGTAATTATTTGGTAGTATGTTTAAATTACAGTAGATAACAGTCAGTGATTAGAGCCTAATAAATATTGCTTATGGCAATACACCCCAGAAACGGTTGCATATATAGACAACGACTGCATGCTGTATGATGTCACTGAAAACAAAGTAGAATCAACTATGTGTATAATAGCGGAGCGCGCGTGCAGAGCACCATAGTTAAGAAAATATGGTCACCCATCAATATGAGAAAATTTGGTTTTATAGCCATGACGTCATGAACGTCCGTACGTACGTACGTCCGCCCTTCATGTATGCCAATGTGACCAGTACACGTAACCATATCATGGGCTCAAGTTTAGAGCTCATCCACTTGACACTGTAGCAGACTGTAGCTACAATACTCGTCAAAACTCTTGAAACACTTGTGGCTGTTTCCCCTTCCCCAATGTTGATTTGGGTATCACAGTGGTCTCAGTGCTTCAAAACACGCGTGGCTCAACATTGGGGAGGGAGAAGGCACATTGCAGTTGGGAAAACAGTGTGAAGTAGAAATCTCAGGATTTTTCCAGAAAAATTCGAGAGAAACGGTGTATGTTTCAACGATTCATGACGAGTATTGTATTTAGTCTGAAGAGAGGAAAGAATAACAGTTTCTGTTCAAGACGAATTTTTCGATCATTGATGGGATATACCTGCTTGGTTCGCGCACAGATGAGAAAGAGAAATTTAGGATGTCGGATTATTGTTCAGTTATATTTGAAAATAAAAGGAAAAGATAAAAATAAGGGAATTTCAAGCAATGTGTGACACATACAGGCAGTAATTAAGACATGCGGGAAAATGTAAGGTCGCTGGTGAAACTTCACTTTCTGAAGACATATATATTCCAACTTTTGAAAAGGGGAAATAATATTTACCTAAGCTAATTAGATGTTCTCAGCACGATAAATGATGGCATGTCTTTTGCTAAATGTTGTTGATTACAGGGACACTCAGATGATGAAGGTTAGGTGGTGGGTCTTCATCTCTTCCATCAAGTACCCGAGGAACAGCAGAAGTCAGTCCCCCCGTGTGGGAAATGTTTTAGTCGACTTATTTTCCCACAAGACGACTCACTCAATTACGACTGATCTTATGTAAATACCACCGAGTTTGTTGACATTTTTAATCTTTGCTATGGCTCAAGTGTTACACGATTCACCATGGTGTTTGGAATATTCTTTGCCTTTTTTAGGAACCAAAAACTAAAGCTACTGCATCTACAAGTGTTTTAAGTGATAGAACAGATCACGGAACATACACCTTAGGGATAATTTTCCTGATTAAGCTATTCAATAAGGCTATTTGTAGGGCTTCACCATGGTGAACCGATAGTTCTTAAAGTCTATGGTAGTATAATTACTTTACTTAAGAACACAGTGGTGAATGGTTGAGTTTCAGCACTAAGAAGGTCGACAGGTCATTACAACAAATGATCTATTTTAATAATGCAATTTTCTACAAAGTTAGCTTATTTTTGTACATAGAACTGTTCAGATTATAGCAAAAGAATGAAAAGGTTCCCTGTTCCTTTGACACCATTGTGTGGTTATTTGAGATCCTTTAAGGACTAGGAGGCAATGTACTTCACTCTTCTTTCTCAGGAGCTCCAGGAGAAATCATGTCACAATGAATAGCGAATCAATTTCATACAATGACCGGAAAAAATCATTCTGCTATGTAAAAATCGCTAAACGTCGTCTTGATGGCCATAGGAGCAGTTTTTACCCCCTTCTGCTTTGAAATATGCAACACCACCCCTCCCCCCTTATTTTTGGCGAATAGTGCGATAGTTAATATTGTCTCTGAAAGTTTACATTTTGCGAGAAGAAATCTCATGCAGTTATCCACAGAATGGAAATAGTGGTATTTCTTTAATATTTTATACGCTTCCCCTTATTTCTAATCACCATATCAATTCATTTCGGCATAGAGCATATTAAATTGTTCACGGTGTCAACGGATATAGAGTAAAATGTATTGATAACACGATTCTTAAACTGTTCAAATGTTTCTCGGCGTAGTTGTTGCTGCACTGCTTGTCTTTTTAACATTCTACTCACCATGGAAAACACTTTTTCAATGACCGCCATATCCGGAGATCTTGGACACAGTTTGATCACGGTACTGTTTATGCATTGCATCGCTGCCCGTGCTAATGCCGAATTTTGAGAGGGATCCCCATCTTGTAACAACGTTTGACTACATCCTTTGTCACCGGCTGCGAATAGGCGATCAAAATGGTTATCGCAGCGAAATAACGACCAGTCATTTTCTCGTATGGTTCACAGCACATAACTCCTTTATTGTAAGAAATTGCCACCATCAGTCTTAGTACTTTGCCCCCAGTTCCCTCTTTGTGGCCCTTTGCTATGCATCCTGGAGCCAAACCCTCTGATTTCTTTCTCCAGACACGAGCTTTTGGTGCACGAGCCTGATCTAGTGGATTTCTTTTGTACGTAAATCCTGTTCCATCCAGATAAAAGGAAATTCCTTTTGTCCAAATCTCCTGGCCTTAGTTGGCTTTCATGTACTTTGCAAACTTAACTCTTTTGCTGTGGTCTTCCACTGTCATGAGCCCCTGTCTGCAAATAGTAGTTATGTTGTGAATTGAGAAAACGAGAAACTGTTCTTAGAGATACGTCCCTTTGTTGAATTCCAGCTTCCTCCATCAGTGCTTTACAGGTAAAGTTTCCCTCTCTTTTCCTCAAAACTGTAATGCATCGTATCAGTCGTCTTTTGTTGCGGTCACTTAACCTGTTCTTGCGACCTCTTTTACACGCCTCCTCAGAAGTGCACCTCTTATAAGTTTTCTCATGTGCAATTCTATAAACACTCGCCGCAGAAATTTTGCACATGCTGGCAACTGTTCGCACAGATAGGCCTTT
>NC_090880.1:13949963-13959963 GCF_036669935.1 Montipora foliosa
GGCTCAGTCTACACAAAGAGAAAAGTTTGAAGGTTCACCACCTGGTGATCTAGTGGTACTTATGACTGCGTACAAGAACACTAAGACCAGAAATGTAAAGAGACAGATACTAAGCCTTTACGCTTATAGGTATCCCATGAGCATGCTGCAAAAAATTCACCAACCATACGGAAAACTATCTACATGGGAAATAAAGCAAGCACGCACTCATGCTAATCTAAGCAGCCCTGGTACAACCCCTGAAGTTACAACCAAGCACCGCGTATGTCTTGACATGAGCAAGGTCGATCACTTTGTGGAGTTAACAAATAGACCGTACTTCTATCAAGACGTTTCTCATGGTAGTAAAATACTAATCCTCGAAAGTGGCGACACAATAGAGGTAACTAGATCTACAATGATTGAACAATACTTGGAGTATTGCAAAGAACAATGTCACGAACCACTGAATAGATCAACTTTGTTCAAAATCCTGGAGGTTCAGGAGGCATCTCAGCGTGAGTCGCTCCAGGGCTTGGACAATACTGCAGGTGATGGTGCGGCAGGATTTCAGACTCTTGAGACACTGGTTGAAACTCTTGGGAAAGCAGGAATGGAGAAGCAGTGGTACCTTGATGTTTGTAGAAAGCTCAGATCCGCCACATGATTCTACTTGCGCTGACCACTGTCGACATTTTGCCCTCAATGATCCTGTCAAAGCCGATTTCCAGCAACCCTGCTCTCATGAGCACGTATTCAGTTGCAATGACTGCCAAGGGATAAAGAATGTACTTCAAGAAGTCAGACTAGGAATCAAAGGGTCAACCTGGACGCCTTACAGTTCAGAACAACGAGAAGATCTACTATATGACTTTGACCCCACAAAGTCAGACATCTTGCTGTGGAAAGCCCACGTTGTTTGTTCGATAAACCAGGAAGAGGCTAAACAAGATGCACTTAGAGCAGCCGACGACACGTCAGCTATTCTAATAATGGACTGGGCCATGAAATGTCTTCAAATTAGATATCATGAGAAGCAGTCTGATTGGTATGGAAAACGAGGCCTTAGCTGGCACATATCAACGGCCATAACCAAGAACGCTACAACAAGTTGCAAAAATAGTGGAGACACTTCACCTTCCTGGGGCGTTATTAATTTCCCTATTATCTCTCACACTGCAGCGCCCCTCCCCCCCCATTATCAGTGTTGCTAGCAAGACAAAAAAATGTTGGGAACTTAAGCAGTCAGCATTGAAAGGGGGAGAGGGGAGAGGAAGTGGGAAAGGTTTAAATTCTAGATACGGTGGGCATTGGAAGCTAGAAAAGGTGTTTTTTAATGAAAGTGTCTCAACAATTTTGCAACTTGTTGTCTGAGTTGGTTGTCACTGTATTGGCGTACAGTCACTTTGTTTATTGGAACGGGAAGGCGTCTATCATTTGCGTTTAATATTGTGTTTCCAAAAAAAAAGGGTTTAATTCTCTGATCTGCTGTGAATGGAAAATGGCCATCAATAAACTGGATTTTGGCGGGGTTCCGGTATGACGTAAATTGAAGCCATTTCAGTGCTTCCTGTGAGTCAAGTCAAAAATACACATAATTTGTTACACGAAAAGGTGTGATTTCCATCCTTGTGCTTTTTAAAGTACGCTAGAAATATCCTGGAACCGATTTCGAAATAATTTGCCGTAAACACCTATATTTCGGTCGACACATGACATCTAAAGCACGCGCAACATGTACGAAATTAGCTGTTGTTTACGATTGAGAAACAGACATAACCTCTCCTTTAACTGCGATCGCATGCCATTTAAAGAGAACATCCACTTTCCCAAAAATCAAATCTTAGCAAACATTGTTATACAAAGATACATTTTCATAGAGGTCCATTTGTAACATTACTTATTGCTTTCGGGCTAGTCTGCTTCCAGAGAAGGGATTGGTAACGCTTACTAGCAAGTCTTCTAAGTGACGTGTCAGGTACAGGGTAATTCCATGTTCTTTGGAATGACTGACTGACTGAGCACAATGATCAAAAGAAAGCACCCGATTGTGCTAAATCCTTTGCCAGATTTGTTTTACAATGAGATACAAAAGTGAGCAAATTTGTACCGGCTACACATTATGACATTTATATGAAACGGTCTACATGGTCTACCACAACTTTTCACTGAGAAAATAATATGATATCATATTTCTTGCTGTTGCGATGGTAGACCGTTGGTAAATGGAATAGACGATATGTACAGGGTTTCTAACCGTGTGAGCTTTATTACGAATCACCTGGTAATGTATTGGATTGATTAGAAAAGAAAGTACTAGTTGAATTGTGCTGTTTCCTAGAAGATACGATTTTCAACTGTAACGCCACCATTCCAGTTGACGTCACCAAGAAACACAATAAATGGTATTGGTATTGTGTTACATAATACGAGCCGCGTGTAACTTTCGGAGCATCAGATCTGCAGTGCAAAATACTTTGCTCGCTTTAGTCTTTAGTACGGAGTCTACTGTTAGCGATGATAAGTCCAAACACTCGAAAATCAATGATACCGTATGTCAATAATTAATCTCCTTTCGTGTTTGGTACAATGTGCTTTGCACTTCGAGTGCAAACTTCTTAAATGTTTCAGAGCTTATACGATATTTAATGATTGTTTCTTTAGTTCCTGCTTTTCTACGTTGAAACGTTTCCCTATAGGATTCAAATCCAGACTGGCAAAATTATTGCAATCAATCAGACAACAAGTTGCAAAAATAGTGGAGACACTTCACCTTCCTGGGGCGTTATTAATTTCCCTATTATCTCTCACACTGCAGCCCCCCTCCCCTCGTTATCAGTGTTGCTAGCAAGACAAAAAAATGTTGGGAACTTAAGCAGTCAACATTGAAAGGGGGAGAGGAGAGAGGAAGTGGGAAAGGTTTAAATTCTAGATAAGAAAAGGTGTTTTTTAATGAAAGTGTCTCAACAATTTTGCAACTTGTTGTAGCACTGGGAAAGTTGAGCTGAAATAATATGCGCATATCTTTGATTTGTGCCAGCAGGACTGGTATGCAGTCTGCTCAATCCTTGAAAACACACTGGAGGTTGTAAAAAAGGATCACCCCCAGATTACCCGAGTGAGTCTTAGAAGTGACGAAGCAGGCTGTTACCATAACAACTTCCTCTTGGCGGACGTAAGAGATGCTGGGAAACGAGTTGGTCTTACTTTCATGCAGTATGACTTTTCTGAGCCACAGTACTGAAAAGATGTGTGCGATAGGATCCTTTGTTAGATGAAATCAGCGATCCAACGATATTGCAGTGAGGGAAACGACGTTCTCTATGCAGAGGACATGCATATAGCGCTTTCCGAACGTCCCATTCCAGGCACAACTGCCTGCGTTTGCTTAGTAAATGAGACTCAAAAAACACTCGAGGTAAATAAAGTGGACGGTTTCAGTAGGTATCATAACTTTAAATTTGAATTAAACGGAATTAGAGTGTGGAGAGGTTATGGCGTAGGAAAGGGTAAAGTAATTCCTTATCAAGACGTCATCGTAAAGCCCCAAGGTCCGACAGATCTTGTTGTAAATGTAGACTTTTTCTCAGTCAAGGGGGTTCGAATCCATAAAGCTATGTCAAGTGACGATGAACAAAGTAGCGGTCTCTTCTTTTGCTCTGAGCCTGGATGTCACATGGTGTTTAAGAAATTCAGTGAGCTTGAGAGTCATCTTGATGTTGGTGAACACCGCCAAGTACGCAGTGGCTCTGAAACGGTGTATGACAAGATAAGAAGAGACTGGGTCGAAAAATTCCTTACTGTTGACAACAACGAGGAAACCGGCAGCGGCCGTGCACTAGTGGCACATAGTGATGAGCAACGTGTCAAAAATGAACCTTCTGGTTCTTGTAGTGACTTACAGCTTGGCTGGACTTTACACAAGCCACAAAGTCAAGCTGTGCGGTTTACTGATGGGGTTAAACAGTACCTAACCACGAAATTCGACCTCGGAGAGAGAACTGGCAACAAAGCAGATCCCGAAAAAGTGGCTGCAGACATGAGAACATCTAGGAAACCAGATGGTTCGTGGATGTTTGAAAGAAAAGACTTGCTAACGAAGAGTCAAGTGCAAGGCTTCTTCTCGAGACTGGCGGCCACACGTACAAGGCATGGGAACCAAGAGGAGCAGTCGATAGAGGACGTGTATGCAGAGGAGGAAGAGCAAGAAAGGCATGGGTACTGCAGAATGTAGCCGCCCAACTCAGTCCTAGACATCCAATCCACTATAATTCCTACTGCCTGTGCGGTCTCTCACGAGACAAGAAACTAGACAGTTTCAGTGTCATTATGCTGAAGAACATACTTAGATATTTTGAAGTTCCCTTCGCTTCAAGAGATCGGAAAAATAATTTGGTGGTTAACCTATCCAAATTCTTAGAAGGATATGAATGTTAGGAAAGACAAGTTCACAAAGTGTCTTCTTCAGAATGTATTTGGAGTTGTAAATACGGCTTAACAATTTCTTTTTCTTTTTATAAATGTATTGTGTGGAATCGCAGAACTTGGTGTAGCTGAGTTAAACTGATTAGTAGCACTTCAACTTTATTTGCCTTCTTCCAAGCCATCGGAAAAACAGTTAGCAGAATAAACATTGAATTCCTGACGCCCATTCCTTTTCTTTCTTTTTTATCATTTTTATTTTTTGCTTGCAGGAAATATATATGAACTCTCCTTTTACACATCGCAGTGAAATCCTGCACCAAATTTGCGTAAATTTAAGAGAACAACTTAACCAAAAATGCTGGTATCAAAGAATAAACGCTATTTTAAATAAAATGAAGCCCAGGATAAAAAGCGTATAATTTGGCATGAAAATCTTGCAGTCATTGTTATTACAACTTTAAAACAACGCGGTAAGAAAACTAAGAATGTCTGGGGCATGCTAAAAATAACTTACACACTCGAGTGTGCTACAATGTGGACGACTAAACTCTACATTTTCTTTAGATTTTCGGTAAAGCTGAAGTACATTAGCGAACAATATTTTTCCTTTGTAAACATTAAATCATATGATTAACGGTTCTAGTTGTTAAACATGAGAATCCTTTTACATATAGTCAAAACCTTATTTGACTGAATTTCAGAAACAGCTTTTAGGCCAAAGAGAAGACAACTTACACCACAGTGGCAGCTGCTCATTTTAGCCTATAAATTCCCAAGTTTGGAGAAATATTTCGTGAATTTATCATGCCTTATCCAGAGTGAAAAGCACGTTTTGAGAGTATTTGCTTCCAGGCAATTTTATTTCATGCAGGAAACTTAAAAAGTTAACAGGCAAACTTAGGAACAATAATTGGGGCAAAATTGTGTCACGCACTCTTTCGCGGCTGAATATTAGCTATGTTGATCAAACTCCTGTAGTACCAAAAGGTTGGTGCCCAAAGTTTTTTTTCCTGTTCCTGGTACACTAGCCCTAGTACTAAACATGGATATTGGTCAGGGTTCCGGATTACGTTATACTTTTGAGAAACACTCCTTCAACCATCAGCATGCTCGCTAAAATTTTGCGAAGCCTCTATGTGGGACATTTTCAAAAATTCATAATTAATTTTTCGTGAGCCTGATTTCAAATATTTTACCATTGATCGAAAGAAGAAACATGAAATAAAATGATGTGTAACTTTTATTGTATTTGAGCAAAAGCCTAATTTTTCAGCACCTTCAGCGCAACGCCTAAATTTGACTTGAAACAAAACGATTTTTCGGTTTTGGACAGTCCTCGGAAATCATCGCCAGAAATATTGAAAAATAGCACTTAAAGCCAAATTATTGCTATTTTTGTGGATCATATGGACTAACTGTCTCACACTGAAAATTTGAAGAAATTCTGTTTGCGGCCGAAAATCGAGTGGTCGGTTCTTACATGGACAGCCTCTTAAGATCTGATTTTTACAACAGGTCCAATTGTCACATTCTGCACGGCTATTATCACAAACACTCAGTGCATCAGCACTCGAAGGTGATCTGGATGGCACACACGAGAAATGGCAACATACAATACACCTGAAACAAATTCCTTTGAGCAGTGTACCACTGCAAGTGGAAGGGTAAGGCCTTGTGTTTTATGACAAGTGCATGCATAAAACAGAACTGTGTGCCACTTCCAATTACCCTTCCAGACCTGTCTCTTTTGGACCAGGTCTGACGTTTCAAAAATACACTCATGATTTAGGACCTCTACTTCACGTTTGTCATCTTTAACGCCAACAAATCTTCCAGAAGTGCCATTCTTTGCACTGACAGAAATATTCCATAAAGTCATCACCTTAACTCCTTCTTTAAGCAACAGCTTCACATCAGCCGGGCAGTTTATGCCAGAAACATTTCCTTCATCAATACAACTAAATGTTAAGAGTTCACCTGGCAATCTATAAAGGGATTCTTGATTGTGTAGTTGAACTGAAAGTTTTGTGAAGAATATGTCCACTGAGTCTCCTTCAAGTGGCCTGTCCAAAGATTTCAAAAACATGTCCGTCTCAGGACTACATTTTCCAAGTCGAAGCTTTTTTAAGGCATTAAGAATCGTTTTGTCTGCCAAATTTTGCCTCATCAACAGCTTTATTCAAATCGATGGGCAATTACTAGCCAAAACAACCATGACCGGAACATAAAGTCTCCGTCATCACAAGTGCCAGACACTGGCTGTAACTGAATAAGTGCACCCACTAAGATGATTTGTTTTGAGGCAAATGGCTTTTCCTTGTCTTTCTCATCTGCAATTTCATGGTAAATTGCATTAACCAACTCAAAAATATGTTTACTTGACATTCCAGCCTCATCCCAGATGACTACATCAGCTGCCTTTATTCGAGACACACAGTGAGGTATTGAGCTTGACCTTGCAACCACCTTGTCTGCCGGCAGGTCTGCTGAGTGCAATCCATAATGTGAGTGCACAGTAGTTGATTTTACATTGTCACCATATACTGAACAAGAAATACCACTAGAACACAAAACAATCACTTTTCTTCCACGACTTCGTAAGGCATGCACTAGCCCATTGACAACAAAAGACTTCCCAGTCCCTGCTTGACCAGAAAGGAGTAAGTTATGTTCTCTAACAGCACATCTCAGAATCTGCTGCTGTTCAACTGTAAAACTGAAAATCGTAACATAAAAACAATGCTATAGAACTGTAACAATATTGCTTAACATTGGCTATCATTGTAAACGGTGACGTCAGTTAGTCTCATTTTGAAGAATAAAACGTGTGCTCTTGTTGAACCGCCATTATCCACTTCGTCTTCTTCATCTTCGGTTTAATACTTTGATAATAATTGTTTCATGGTGGCAGTGGGAAAACAAAAAACACAATGACTGATTCTAGCAGTCAAGCTTCTGGAACGCACGCTTCAGCTTCGGCCTTTCGAAGGTCACAAGTTTCTCCTCTGCAACCTCTAGAAATCGAAGGCGATCGGGCTGACAACTGGAAAATCTGGAAACAACGATGGGATAATTACTGTATTATCACAGGCTTAAACAGCCAGCCAGAAGACTACAAGTGCGCTATTTTACTGCACACGATGGGAATAGAAGCTTTGCGACTTTACAATGGCATGAAATTCTCCGAAGGTGAGGACAGAAATAAAATGGCGGATGTTCTAGCCAAATACGATCAGCACTTTCTTGGCCAAACACAGGAATTCTTTTAACGTTTTCAGTTTAACCAAAGAGATCAAGCCTCTGGCGAGTCAGTCGATGATTATCTTTCAGTTCTGCGAAACATGGCCAAAACCTGTGGTTTCTGTGACTGCATGCGAGACTTGTTAATAATGGACCACCTACTCTTAGGAATCTCGGTGGACAAAACACGTGAAGAACTCCTCTCTACTCACGATCTGACTCTTAATAAAGCTATTGAAATCTGTCGGGGAATGGAAGCTGCTTCTCTTCACATGAAGGCTCTGAAGAATGAAGAAATCAACAAGGTCAAGGATATTTCGAGGAAGACAAAGAAGTCAGCCCCAAGCAAACTCCAGCACAAGAAGCCTCCCCAGAGTGATGAAAGAATTCTGTAAAGAAGAAATGTCTATTCTGCCTCCAATTTGATGTAATGAAAAAAGAAATGTGCCCTGCTTGGGGAAAGACCTGTGCATCCTGCGATGAAAGAAATCACTTTAAAGCTTCAACGAAATGTAAACACCAAGGTGTCAACCCTTTGGGCGACGGTTACTCCTCCGACTCATCCGTAAGCAGCACTGGGACAATCAGCACTGTAACAGCTCTTGAGAGTGAATTTGTGAATTCAGTAAGTCCTGGAAACCAGCTTATTTTCTGCGAAATGGAGGTAAACAAAAGACTTCTCAAAATGCAAATCGACAGTGGGGCTACAGTTTGTATTTTTTCAAAACAATTCCTGAGGGATCAGCATGCTATCCGTCCTGAGAGGGTCCATCTCAGATGTGGAACAAAACCTCTATGCCCGCTCTTGGCAAGTGTAAAGTGAAAGTCAAGAACCCCACTACGAAGAAAGCGTACAAGGTGGACTTCGGCATTGTGAACGACCACCTCACACCTCTCCTCAGTGGTACCACCGCACAGAAGATGAATCTCATAAGTGTTCATTATGACCTGTTTAAAGCAGTTAATGCTGTCAACCACGAAAATCAACACTTCAAACAGTTTTCTGACGCTTTTAAGGACACCCCTGGTACCCTACCTGGAAAGAAGGTTCACTTGACATTGATTGAAGGTTCCACTCCTGTAATCCGTTGTGCACACACCCTGCGTGAATCTAGAAAAGAAGTTGTCAAAGATGAACTCCAGCGTCTTGTGGACGCGAGTATCATTGTACCTGTCGATGAACCCACTGACTGGGTGAGTCAAATGTCTGTTGCTGAAAAGAAAACTGGAATTCGTATTGAACAGATGAGGAACACGATTCACGTGTCCATACCTTCCTCAACTGCTGTGTTGATAAGGGTATCACCTCGAGCAAAGAGAAGTGCCGCTTTGGTCTCACCGAGATTCCATTCATGGGTCACGTCTTAACCAGTGATGGCCTCAAGCCAGACCCCTCTAAAGTGGAAGCAGTCCAGAACATGGTTCCTCCTCGAGACAAAGCGTCTGTAGAAAGACTACGAGGAACAGCAAATTACCTGTCTAAATTTGTTCCAAACCTTGCAGATGTGATGCGTCCAATCTATGACCTAGCTCTCCCTATCTCCGAGTGGATGTGGGTTGCTGTACACGAGAAAGCCTTTACGGAGATGAAGTGTTTGCTGACAAATGCACCTGTGCTAGCCTACCTCCATCCAACTAAAAGCCTATCGATCCAGTGTGACACTAGTGGACAGGGACTGGAAGCCGCCCTACTTCAAGACGGTCAGCCGCTAGCATATGCGAGCCGCGCTTTGAGCGAGGGAGAAACGAGATATGCTACCATAGAGAAGGAGATGCTTGCAATTGTATTTTCCCTAGAAAAGTGGCATCAGTACACGTTTGGCCGACCTGTGACTGTGTACTCAGATCATAAACCACTTGCAAGCATCGTAAAGAAGCCCTTGGAGAGAGCCCCTAAACGCTTACAGGGAATGCTAATGCACGCCCTGCCATATGACATTGAAGTGCGATACCTAAATGGTAAAGAGATGTACCTGGCTGACACGCTCAGCAGGGCTCACCTGCCAAAAGCCTCTGATTGTGGACAAGAAGAATTCGAGACCATAAATGCCCTCACCTGCCTTATCATGCCTGAAGAGAAGATCCGTGAGATCCGCCAATACACCAACGATGACCAGGCCAGCAGTTGAGAAATCGCTACCAACCCTTGTCACCCCATACTTCAGTGTCAGGGATGAGCTCGCAGTCACTGATGGCCTGACATTTCGTGGCGAGTGGCTTGTTATACCAAAGGGAATGCGCACAGCTGTCAAAAAAGATGTCCATAGTGGACACCAATGAATTGAGGCCTGCCTGCGCCTTGCAAGGGAACATGTTTATTGGCCTGGCATGAACAAGGAATTAAAAGCTTGGATTC
>NC_090880.1:13969963-13977463 GCF_036669935.1 Montipora foliosa
TAATATTGTGTTTCCAAAAAAAAAGGGTTTAATTCTCTGATCTGCTGTGAATGGAAAATGGCCATCGATAAACTGGATTTTGGCGGGGTTCCGGTATGACGTAAATTGAAGCCATTTCAGTGCTTCCTGTGAGTCAAGTCAAAAATACACATAATTTGTTACACGAAAAGGTGTGATTTCCATCCTTGTGCTTTTTAAAGTATGCTAGAAATATCCTGGAACCGATTTCGAAATAATTTGCCGTAAACACCTATATTTCGGTCGACACATGACATCTAAAGCACGCGCAACATGTACGAAATTAGCTGTTGTTTACGATTGAGAAACAGACATAACCTCTCCTTTAACTGCGATCGCATGCCATTTAAAGAGAACATCCACTTTCCCAAAAATCAAATCTTAGCAAACATTGTTATACAAAGATACATTTTCATAGAGGTCTATTTGTAACATTACTTATTGCTTTCGGGCTAGTCTGCTTCCAGAGAAGGGATTGGTAACGCTTACTAGCAAGTCTTCTAAGTGACATGTCAGGTACAGGGTAATTCCATGTTCTTTGGAATGACTGACTGACTGAGCACAATGATCAAAAGAAAGCACCTGATTGTGCTAAATCCTTTGCCAGATTTGTTTTACAATGAGATACAAAAGTGAGCAAATTTGTACCGGCTACACATTATGACATTTATATGAAACAGTCTACACGGTCTACCACAACTTTTCACTGAAAAAATAATATGATATCATATTTCTTGCTGTTGCGATGGTAGACCGTGCTTGGATGGTAGACCGTTGGTAAATGGAATAGACGATATGTACAGGGTTTCTAACCGTGTGAGCTTTATTACGAATCACCTGGTAATGTATTGGATTGATTAGAAAAGAAAGTACTAGTTGAATTGTGCTGTTTCCTAGAAGATACGATTTTCAACTGTAACGCCACCATTCCGGTTGACGTCACCAAGAAACACAATAAATGGTATTGGTATTGTGTTACCTAATACGAGCCATGTGTAACTTTCGGAGCATCAGATCTGCAGTGCAAAATACTTTGCTCGCTTTAGTCTTTAGTACGGACTCTACTGTTAGCGATGATAAGTCCAAACACTCGAAAATCAATGATACCGTATGTCAATAATTAATCTCCTTTCGTGTTTGGTACAATGTGCTTTGCACTTCGAGTGCAAACTTCTTAAATGTTTCAGAGCTTATACGATATTTAATGATTGTTTCTTTAGTTCCTGCTTTTCTACGTTGAAACGTTTCCCTATAGGATTCAAATCCAGACTGGCAAAATTATTGCAATCAATCAGACAACAAGTTGCAAAAATAGTGGAGACACTTCACCTTCCTGGGGCGTTATTAATTTCCCTATTATCTCTCACACTGCAGCCCCCCTCCCCTCGTTATCAGTGTTGCTAGCAAGACAAAAAAATGTTGGGAACTTAAGCAGTCAACACTGAAAGGGGGAGAGGAGAGAGGAAGTGGGAAAGGTTTAAATTCTAGATAAGAAAAGGTGTTTTTTAATGAAAGTGTCTGAACAATTTTGCAACTTAGTGTAGCACTGGGAAAGTTGAGCTGAAATAATATGCGCATATCTTTGATTTGTGCCAGCAGGACTGGTATGCAGTCTGCTCAATCCTTGAAAACACACTGGAGGTTGTAAAAAAGGATCACCCCCAGATTACCCGAGTGAGTCTTAGAAGTGACGAAGCAGGCTGTTACCATAACAACTTCCTCTTGGCGGACGTAAGAGTTGCTGGGAAACGAGTTGGTCTTACTTTCATGCAGTATGACTTTTCTGAGCCACAGTACTGAAAAGATGTGTGCGATAGGATCCTTTGTTAGATGAAATCAGCGATCCAACGATATTGCAGTGAGGGAAACGACGTTCTCTATGCAGAGGACATGCATATAGCGCTTTCCGAACGTCCCATTCCAGGCACAACTGCCTGCGTTTGCTTAGTAAATGAGACTCAAAAAACACTCGAGGTAAATAAAGTGGATGGTTTCAGTAGGTATCATAACTTTAAATTTGAATTAAACGGAATTAGAGTGTGGAGAGGTTATGGCGTAGGAAAGGGTAAAGTAATTCCTTATCAAGACGTCATCGTAAAGCCCCAAGGTCCGACAGATCTTGTTGTAAATGTAGACTTTTTCTCAGTCAAGGGGGTTCGAATCCATAAAGCTATGTCAAGTGACGATGAACAAAGTAGCGGTCTCTTCTTTTGCTCTGAGCCTGGATGTCAGATGGTGTTTAAGAAATTCAGTGAGCTTGAGAGTCATCTTGATGTTGGTGAACACCGCCAAGTACGCAGTGGCTCTGAAACGGTGTATGACAAAATAAGAAGAGACTGGGTCGAAAAATTCCTTACTGTTGACAACAACGAGGAAACCGGCAGCGGCCGCGCACTAGTGGCACATAGGGATGAGCAACGTGTCAAAAATGAACCTTCTGGTTCTTGTAGTGACTTACAGCTTGGCTGGGCTTTACACAAGCCACAAAATCAAGCTGTGCGGTTTACGGATGGGGTTAAACAGTACCTAACCACGAAATTCGACCTCGCAGAGAGAACTGGCAACAAAGCAGATCCCGAAAAAGTGGCTGCAGACATGAGAACATCTACGAAACCAGATGGTTCGTGGATGTTTGAAAGAAAAGACTTGCTAACGAAGAGTCAAGTGCAAGGCTTCTTCTCGAGACTGGCGGCCACACGTAGAAGGCATGGGAACCAAGAGGAGCAGTCGATAGAGGACGTGTATGCAGAGGAGGAAGAGCAAGAAAGGCATGGGTACTGGAGAATGTAGCCGCCCAACTCAGTCCTAGACATCCAATCCACTATAATTCCTACTGCCTGTGCGGTCTCTCACGAGACAAGAAACTAGACAATTTCAGTGTCATTATGCTGAAGAACATACTTAGATATTTTGAAGTTCCCTTCGCTTCAAGAGATCGGAAAAATAATTTGGTGGTTAACCTATCCAAATTCTTAGAAGGATATGAATGTTAGGAAAGACAAGTTCACAAAGTGTCTTCTTCAGAATGTATTTGGAGTTGTAAATACGGCTTAACAATTTCTTTTTCTTTTTATAAATGTATTGTGTGGAATCGCAGAACTTGGTGTAGCTGAGTTAAACTGATTAGTAGCACTTCAACTTTATTTGCCTTCTTCCAAGCCATCGGAAAAACAGTTAGCAGAATAAACATTGAATTCCTGACGCCCATTCCTTTTCTTTCTTTTTTATCATTTTTATTTTTTGCTTGCAGGAAATATATATGAACTCTCCTTTTACACATCGCAGTGAAATCCTGCACCAAATTTGCATAAATTGAAGAGAACAACTTAACCAAAAATGCTGGTATCAAAGAATAAACGCTATTTTAAAAAAGCGTATAATTTGGCATGAAAATCTTGCAGTCATTGTTATTACAACTTTAAAACAATGCGGTAAGAAAACTAAGAATGTCTGGGGCATGCTAAAAATAACTTACACACTCGAGTGTGCTACAATGTGGACGACTAAACTCTACATTTTCTTTAGATTTTCGGTAAAGCTGAAGTACATTAGCGAACAATGTTTTTCCTTTGTAAACATTAAATCATATGATTAACGGTTCTAGTTGTTAAACATGAGAATCCTTTTACATATAGTCAAAACCTTATTTGACTGAATTTCAGAAACAGCTTTTAGGCCAAAGAGAAGACAACTTACACCACAGTGGCAGCTACTCATTTTAGCCTATAAATTCCCAAGTTTGGAGAAATATTTCGTGAATTTATCATGCCTTATCCAGAGTGAAAAGCACGTTTTGAGAGTATTTGCTTCAAGGCAATTTTATTTCATGCAGGAAACTTAAAAAGTTAACAGGCAAACTTAGGAACAATAATTGGGGCAAAATTGTGTCACGCACTCTTTCGCGGCTGAATATTAGCTATGTTGATCGAACTCCTGTAGTACCAAAAGGTTGGTGCCCAAAGTTTTTTTTCCTGTTACTGGTACACTAGCCCTAGTACTAAACATGGATATTGGTCAGGGTTCCGGATTACGTTATACTTTTGAGAAACACTCCTTCAACCATCAGCATGCTCGCTAAAATTTTGCGAAGCCTTTATGTGGGACATTTTCAAAAATTCATAATTAATTTTTCGTGAGCCCGATTTCAAATATTTTACCATTGATCGAAAGAAGAAACATGAAATAAAATGATGTGTAACTTTTATTGTATTTGAGCAAAAGCCTAATTTTTCAGCGCCTTCAGCGCAATGCCTAAATTTGACTTGAAACAAAACAATTTTTCGGTTTTGGACAGTCCTCGGAAATCATCGCCAGAAATATTGAAAAATAGCACTTAAAGCCAAATTATTGCTATTTTTGTGGATCATATGGACTAACTGTCTCACACTGAAAATTTGAAGAAATTCTGTTTGCGGCCGAAAATCGAGTGGTTGGTTCTTACATGGACAGCCTCTTAAGATCTGATTTTTACAACAGGTCCAATTGTCACATTCTGCACGGCTATTATCACAAACACTCAGTGCATCAGCACTCGAAGGTGATCTGGATGGCACACACGAGAAATGGCAACATACAATACACCTGAAACAAATTCCTTTGAGCAGTGTACCACTGCAAGTGGAAGGGTAAGGCCTTGTGTTTTATGACAAGTGCATGCATAAAACAGAACTGTGTGCCGCTTCCAATTACCCTTCCAGACCTGTCTCTTTTGGACCAGGTCTGACGTTTCAAAAATACACTCATGATTTAGGACCTCTACTTCACGTTTGTCATCTTTAACGCCAACAAATCTTCCAGAAGTGCCATTCTTTGCACTGACAGAAATATTCCATAAAGTCATCACCTTAACTCCTTCTTTAAGCAACAGCTTCACATCAGCTGGGCAGTTTATGCCAGAAACATTTCCTTCATCAATACAACTAAATGTTAAGAGTTCACCTGGCAATCTATAAAGGGATTCTTGATTGTGTAGTTGAACTGAAAGTTTTGTGAAGAATATGTCCACTGAGTCTCCTTCAAGTGGCCTGTCCAAAGATTTCAAAAACATGTCCGTCTCAGGACTACATTTTCCAAGTCGAAGCTTTTTTAAGGCATTAAGAATCGTTTTGTCTGCCAAATTTTGCCTCATCAACAGCTTTATTCAAATCGATGGGCAATTACTACCCAAAACAACCATGACCGGAACATAAAGTCTCCGTCATCACAAGTGCCAGACACTGGCCGTCACTGAATAAGTGCACCCACTAAGATGATTTGTTTTGAGGCAAATGGCTTTTCCTTGTCTTTCTCATCTGCAATTTCATGGTGAATTGCATTAACCAACTCAAAAATATGTTTACTTGACATTTCAGCCTCATCCCAGATGACTACATCAGCTGCCTTTATTCGAGACACACAGTGAGGTATTGAGCTTGACCTTGCAACCACCTTGTCTGCCGGCAGGTCTGCTGAGTGCAATCCATAATGTGAGTGCACAGTAGTTGATTTTACATTGTCACCATATACTGAACAAGAAATACCACTAGAACACAAAACAATCACTTTTCTTCCACGACTTCGTAAGGCATGCACTAGCCCATTGACAACAAAAGACTTCCCAGTCCCTGCTTGACCAGAAAGGAGTAAGTTATGTTCTCTAACAGCACATCTCAGAATCTGCTGCTGTTCAACTGTAAAACTGAAAATCGTAACATAAAAACAATGCTATAGAACTGTAACAATATTGCTTAACATTGGCTATCATTGTAAACGGTGACGTCAGTTAGTCTCATTTTGAAGAATAAAACGTGTGCTCTTGTTGAACCGCCATTATCCACTTCGTCTTCTTCATCTTCGGTTTAATACTTTGATAATAATTGTTTCATGGTGGCAGTGGGAAAACAAAAAACACAATGACTGATTCTAGCAGTCAAGCTTCTGGAACGCACGCTTCAGCTTCGGCCTTTCAAAGGTCACAAGTTCCTCCTCTGCAACCTCTAGAAATCGAAGGCGATCGGGCTGACAACTGGAAAATCTGGAAACAACGATGGGATAATTAATGTATTATCACAGGCTTAAACAGCCAGCCAGAAGACTACAAGTGCGCTATTTTACTGCACACGATGGGAATAGAAGCTTTGCGACTTTACAATGGCATGAAATTCTCCGAAGGTGAGGACAGAAATAAAATGGCGGATGTTCTAGCCAAATACGATCAGCACTTTCTTGGCCAAACACAGGAATTCTTTTAACGTTTTCAGTTTAACCATAGAGATCAAGCCTCTGGCGAGTCAGTCGATGATTATCTTTCAGTTCTGCAAAACATGGCCAAAACCTGTGGTTTCTGTGACTGCATGCGAGACTTGTTAATAATGGGCCGCCTACTCTTAGGAATCTCGGTGGACAAAACACGTGAAGAACTCCTCTCTACTCACGATCTGACTCTTAATAAAGCTATTGAAATCTGTCGGGGAATGGAAGCTGCTTCTCTTCACATGAAGGCTCTGAAGAATGAAGAAATCAACAAGGTCAAGGATATTTCGAGAAAGACAAAGAAGTCAGCCCCAAGCAAACTCCAGCACAAGAAGCCTCCCCAGAGTGATGAAAGAATTCTGTAAAGAAGAAATGTCTATTCTGCCTCCAATTTGATGTAATGAAAAAAGAAATGTGCCCTGCTTGGGGAAAGACCTGTGCATCCTGCGATGAAAGAAATCACTTTAAAGCTTCAACGAAATGTAAACACCAAGGTGTCAACCCTTTGGGCGACGGTTACTCCTCCGACTCATCCGTAAGCAGCACTGGGACAATCAGCACTGTAACAGCTCTTGAGAGTGAACTTGTGAATTCAGTAAGTCCTGGAAACCAGCTTATTTTCTGCGAAATGAAGGTAAACAAAAGACTTCTCAAAATGCAAATCGACAGTGGGGCTACAGTTTGTATTTTTTCAAAACAATTCCTGAGGGATCAGCATGCTATCCGTCCTGAGAGGGTCCATCTCAGATGTGGAACAAAACCTCTATGCCCGCTCTTGGCAAGTGTAAAGTGAAAGTCAAGAACCCCACTACGAAGAAAGCGTACAAGGTGGACTTCGGCATTGTTAACGACCACCTCACACCTCTCCTCAGTGGTACCACCGCACAGAAGATGAATCTCATAAGTGTTCATTATGACCTGTTTAAAGCAGTTAATGCTGTCAACCACGAAAATCAACACTTCAAACAGTTTTCTGACGCTTTTAAGGACACCCCTGGTACCCTACCTGGAAAGAAGGTTCACTTGACATTGATTGAAGGTTCCACTCCTGTAATCCGTTGTGCACACACCCTGCGTGAATCTAGAAAACAAGTTGTCAAAGATGAACTCCAGCGTCTTGTGGATCATTGTACCTGTCGACGAACCCACTGACTGGGTGAGTCAAATGTCTGTTGCTGAAAAGAAAACTGGAATTCGTATCGAACAGATGAGGAACACGATTCACGTGTCCATACCTTCCTCAACTGCTGT
>NC_090880.1:13987463-13992463 GCF_036669935.1 Montipora foliosa
AGTGTAGTAAAATTTTACGAGAGTTCTTAGGCCTAATCACTGCAACGAGCACTTAGGCTTAATCAGTACACGAGTGCTTTATTCTTCACATGATCTCGTGAAAAGTGTAGTTGACCGAACCGCAAAATGAAAGCAAGCTAAAATTTTACGAGTCCTTAGCCCTAATCACTGCAACGAGCGCTTAGGCTTAATCAGTAAACGAGTGCTTTATTCTTCACACGATCTCGTGAAAAGTGTAGTTGACCGAACCGCAAAACGAAAGCTAAAATTTTACGAGAATGCTTAGGCCAGTAATCACTGAAGCGAGCGCTTAGGCTTAATCAATAAACGAGTTCTTTCTTCTTCACACGATCTCGTGAAAAGTGTAGTTAACGGAACAGCAAAATGAAATTTAAGAAGTGGAGCGATTGCAGAATACCCGGTTTAGGAACAGAGTTGTCTATATGAATATCATTTTCTGTCCCATGCCACTGCGGACAAGCAGCATTGTTAAACACGACTGCGGGACCGTGGAACATATTATCATAGCTTCTCATCGTTACAAATCTTTTCCACACAAGACAGTTCCACACGCCAAAATACAAAAGCAAATGCGCTTGGAACATAAAGAATGGTCGCGTCTGTTTTCTGTTAAAGCAAATAGTAAGTTCAATACACTTAACTTAAGCAATAGTTACAGTCTTCGATCGAACTGACTCTTGTCTTCAATCGAAACAACTTTCGATCGAACTGACTTGCATTCTTTTTAAGTAGGACATTTGGTGGGCCGGGTATTCTGCAATCTAACCAAACATAAATATTGAGTTGAATCGAATTGACTTTCTACGTGTATTGAAACAACTTTGATGATGTCTCGAAACGACTTCAATTTGTATCGAAACGACTTTGTATCGAAACGACCGAACTCCATCGTACCACTTTAAATCAACGAGTATAAAATAGCCGAAGACTCTCGGATTATTTACAGTGTAATATATATATATATACCAAATTACCAGTCAAGATGTTGCCGATTTGGAACGCTTTTCTTTTATAATCAACATACAAACTTCAGCTGTTTCCGTCACAGAATGTCACAAGTTCTCAGCACTTTTTGTTTCTTTGTAGACCGATGCCTCGCATTTCTAATAAAAAACGAAATTTAAAACTCACCGAGCACTCAGGATCTTTGATTTTCGATGGGTTCTAAAGATGCCTTCTCGCTTGTGATGTCTTCAATTTTGGGCTTATGTGCGGTGTAAAACGCACCAGTGACGACAGAGCCCATAACCTCAGATATCGATTGAAAACTTAAGGGGTTTCTGGGGTGTTTAAGGTCTCCAGGGTCTCTAACGTCTCTGGGGGTCTATTGGGTGTCTGGATCTCTGGGTCTTTGACTCTTCTGGGGTCTCTGGGTCGCTGGGGTCTCTGGGTCTCTGGGTCTCTGGGGTCTCTGGGGTCTCTGGGGTCTCTGGGTCTCTGGGTCTCTGGAGTCTCTGGGGTCTCTGGGTCTCTGGGTCTCTTGGGTCTCTGGGGTCTCTGGGTCTCTGGGTCTCTGGGTCTCTGGGTTTCTGGGTCTCTGGGTGTTTGGGACTCTGGCGGTTATACTATGAAGGTTTGCCTAGTGACCTCTATTTTTCAAATATTTGCACTTAAAGCGTAAAATACGTGAAATAAAAATAAAAATAAAAAAAACGGGTTCGGATTTTCAATAACAACAACAACTTTATTTCAATTTAACAATTAATATTGAAAATACTAATAAGCTTGTACCCGACATGAAAGTTGCACTAGAACAGTAACTTTATGTCTTAATCGTGGAATCTGTAAACGGACAAATACTAACATTTTTCTTGGCGTTTGTGTCTCTAATTGAAAACTTTGTGGAATATCATTGAAGTGTAACCGACAACATGCATTTACAGGCAATGTTTCAGGTCAGATTACAGGTCACGCATCTTACACAACTTTCAACCGTGTAAGAAATGCAACATTCGTGATTCTTGTTCGGCTTCGAGAGTACTGTTATAGAGCTCTCATCCCTCAAAGTCTAACTTTTTTTGGTAATTAATTAAGAATCACTGACCACGATATCTTTCACAATGATCATGCAAACGAACTACGTTTACCATGAACAACAAAACCGCTCACATCAAATATGACCAATGAAATTAATTCATTTTTCAAAACTGAAACAGCTTAGTTTTAAAAAATGCACCAATTAATTGAATGGTCTCAACTGATTTATTTGCCGTTGGAAAATTTCGCTATATCATTAAAGCGGGAAACCTCTGAATCTTCGACCTCTGTGAGTAGTCAGTTGAATCATTATTATTTAGTTTTTGATTACTCACTAAATATCCTAGTAATACTCACTGATGGCATTGATCATTTAGACATGCGTCGATATATCTTGTAGAATTGATGCAACTAATTGTAATTGACTTCAACAAACACAACATTTATAAAATATAACGGTATATTTGTTTAAAACATTATCAGAGTTCATCTAATGCTGAGTGTTAGGCCAGTGTCTTGTAGTGGAGCCTTTTCATCACCTTTGGGATTCGATGTAGTTGTCGTATGCTTCGCCATTTGGATGTTCAGCAACCGTGGCCTCTTTTTGTGAGTCAGTCAATCCCTCATCTATCTGGTTAAATGTTTGTGCGTAAGCCTCGGCTGAAACACCAAACGTTGCTAACGTTTCAGTATTGGCTACTCCAGGAATATGTTTGTAAAACATAAGCGACCTTTCAACCTGCTTCACAGTACCCAAGCCGACTCCCTCCAAATGAAGCATTTGGCTTGGAACATTATCCCCGTCTGGTCTGGTTCTGGAACTGAATTGGGTCAAGCAGTTCGATTCGCTTTTTACTGTTCTAAACGAAAAAGGACAAGTCCTTGCCTGGAGATTGACCAGAGGTACCTCCTTTGAGAAAGTAAAGAGCACGATTCAGAATCTTAGTAAGCGATTGGACAGCAAGGGAATTAAAGTGACATCAATTTACATAGATAACTGCTGCCAATGGAGAAATTTACTTCAAAATGTATTCGGAGAGGAAGTCTGCGTCAAGCTAGACCTTTTTCATGCTGTTCAGAGAATAATATCGAAAATACCAAAACGTGGGAAGAAAGGTTCTGTAATAAAAGACCTTCGCCGATGCCTTAAGGACGAGCTGAAACTTGTTTTTCGTGATCCCTCAGACAAAGGAAAAGTCAGAACAAAGAGCACGCCCTCAAAACAAACATTAATGGAAAATTTAGAGCAGTTCCTTAGAAAGTGGAATGGTGTTGAGAGCGACGGTGAAGAAATTTTAACACAAGCAGCTAAGAAGGAAATTGGTTGAAAATGGTTGTTTGTGCAACATTCCAGTTTCGTGCGGTTCAAACCGAAATGAAGCACTTCACAAGAGCCTTAAGAAGAACATTTCACGACAGAGGCTCGGTATCCGGTTAGCACTAGCACTGCTTGGCGTGTTTTTCTTTATGTGGAATGAGAGAAAAGAAACATACTTTCCAAAATCAGCTATAATTAAAAACGTCCAGGAATTTTTTCACAGCTCTCTTAAAATGGGAGAATCTTTGTGTACGGAGGCATTCGGGGTGGAGCCAGATGTGAAAACCTGCAACTCTTGGCGTGAGGAAGATATACCAACAAGTATTGCCTGCCTGCCAACTGGTCATAGTACGGATTCTATTAGTTCGTCTGACGAGGAATCTTACACAGATAGCAATACAGCCATAAGCAATGAAGAAGTGATGGAAGCCATAAAAAGTGCAAAGTTAAAATATTGTGTAGCAAAAGAGCTAGCTTCTAGGGCACAAACTGAACTGCACTCCATTGTCAATTCGTTAAATGCCACAAAAAGCGTCCTACCCCTGCTGTCAAATTCAAGTTATAAGGAAAGGGAAGAGGAAAAAAGTTCAGCTCGTTGAGTTGATGCTTTGCTTAATGCACACGGTCTTCAACAAGTTCCGATGTTAAAGGACGGTGACTGCTTATATTCAGCGGTCGCTTTTCAGCTTAAAAATCGATACTCCATGGAAGGTATAGACTCACCACTAAACCAGCACCTGCGTCTCTTAGGAATAGAAGCTGACAAGACTGACGTTCAAACTATCGGACAAACGCTAAGAGAACTTACCATCAAGGAATTTTTAGGTGTCCATAGAGATGAATATGCCTCATATCTCGATTTGACACACCGTGAACATTTCGAGACCATGGCTAATAAGTTCCTTAACAGAGGATTTTTTGACTGTGAACTGGGAAACGCCACCCCTCTTGCTTTAGCAAACGTCCTGCAAGTCCCTTTAGTTATAATGTCGTCTACTGAGAACTTCCCTGTGATTCCTGTTATCCCAAGGGAAACCTTGACTAATGCCCCCATGTATATAACATATCAAAGGATAGGCGCAGGGCATTATGATGCCACGATTGAGACACACCAAGCACTTATTGCTTTGCCTTCCTCCGCAGTTACAACTCCAACTACACCAGGTCTGGCTGAAGATCATTTGCCTTCCGAAAATGTGCACAACCAATTGGCTGCTGTAGGCTGTAGATGTGGAAGGGGAAATGCAAAGAATAAGCAAGAAAGAACACTTTGTCGTGTCTACAAAGATGGATGCAAGTGCTTTCAAACTATCAAAGGCTGCACAAGTACGTGTGGTTGTTTTAACTGTGGAAACCCTTATGGTGAGCGACCTGTAACACCGACAGTAATCTCTGAACCTGTTCCCAGAAAACGTAGGAGGCATTTTCCGAAGGAAGTGCTGACAGGGTCAGAGCAAGAGTTTATGGAGGGCAGAGGTATAGGAGTAATCCCACCACCGTGGTCAACCTTCGAAAAGTTGCTTTTCAAGGAATGCGCATTTCATCTAACCGCCATGGATGCTCTAGACCTCGATGTACTAGAACAAATGTACAACCGCGCTATCAAAGACTATTCTAGCAATTTAGCCTCCATTCCGTGTACAAATTCCGCCCAACATGGCATTATTCCCAGACAGCGTAGCTC
>NC_090880.1:13997463-13999963 GCF_036669935.1 Montipora foliosa
AAAATACCGACAAAACAGTTCTGTAGCATTAAACGATCATGGTTACTCGTGAAACCTAAACTTGTGTGAAGTCATATATATATATATATATATATATATATATATATATATATATATATATATATATATATAACTGAATAAATGTGTGAAAGAAAATTTGCCCTGAGCGGGATTTGAACCCACGTCCCCCATTACTAATTACTATGATTATGATTATGATTATTTGGGGTGTGCATTGTCAGGGTTTCTCTCCTACACTCTCTCTTAAAATTAAAATTAGCCTGTATCCTTCTAGGATCCTTCCTTGTCATCCGCTAAGTTGACTACGGTCGTGCATCATTAAGTTGATCCTTGGTTGGGTTTCAAGTGAAGTTATAGGCTCCCCTACTTTGTCACCTCGAAAGAAAATTTCCCGGGAGGCCCACGCCTTAAACCACGTAAATCACATTGTCGATGGCTGTGTTGCCAGCATGGTTGTCCTGGTGGTGTAGTGGTGATCACACCCGACTAGTAATGGGGGGACGTGGGTTCAAATCCCGCTCAGGGCAAATTTTCTTTCACACATTTATTCAGTTAAAAATATGATTATTTGGGGTGTGCATTTTTCCTTCAAATTTAAGGTTGTGTGAAAAAATGGGCCAGAAATCTTATTACAAAAACATCTGGACACTACGGTGGATGACCTAACTTGCAGAATTATCCCTTTTATCATGGGATTTGAGGTGGAAGGGTTACAGCATACTAATGTTGCTACTGCTTTGTTTTTCCAAATAAAAATTGTAATGGAAAAAGATGAGCCAATACAAATACTGACATTTAATTTTTTTTCAGTGTGTGGGGCCAGTGGAGTCTGATGATAGTCAGTCTGATGCTGTTGAGGAGGAGGATGGAACAGATTACATTGATTCAGACTCTAGTGACATTGAAGGCATCATAGGGAGAGAAGATGTAGAACTACCACAGCCCGTTCCATCCATCACCAGACAGCAGCATATCCAAGTCATTCTCACTTGGCTAGTGTACTTTGTGCTGGTTTGGCAGTACAAAAACTATGTGAGTGATAATGCAATCGAAGAAATCTTGAAGTTTTTTCAGAAGTTATTGCTCTGCATTGGAGACGTGCTTAAAGATCACACAGATTTATGTTTAGTTCTTGCCTCAAATCTTCCCACAACGCTGTACTCTGCAAGAAAGTTCCTTAACATTGCCCGAGATATGTTTCAGCAATATGTTGTGTGCCCAAATTGCACAAAACTGTATCATCTGGATGACATTGTCATTCACAATGGCCGTCAGAGTATTGCAAAGACTTGTGACAATGTTCGTTTTCCAAAATCAAGGCGACCAAGGGCTTGTGGTGCCCAGCTTGCAAAGAAGACTCAACTGAAAGATGGCAGCATCAAGTTTTATGCTATAAAAACTTATTGTTATAAGAGCATCATTGAGTCTCTGGAAACATTACTGAAACATCCTGGTCTGGAAGAGCAGTGTGAGAAGTGGAGGACAAGAGCAGTGAACAATGACATGTTTGCTGATGTGTATGATGGGAGAGTATGGAAACAATTTGGTAATTGGAAAGGTAATAAACCTTTCCTAAATCTTCCTCGATCGTTTGGCCTTATGATGAATGTTGACTGGTTCAAACCGTTTAAACATCGCAATGACTTTTCTGTTGGAGTGATTTATATGGTTTTAATGAATTTGCCAAGAAGCATTAGATTTCGAAAGGAAAATGTCATCCTAGGTGGAGTGATACCTGCTCTCGCACATGAACCCAAATCCTTAAATTATTTTCTTGAGCCTGCAGTTGATGAAATGAATGCCTTATGGAAGGGAGTGAAAGTAAACAGCTACAACAGTCCATCTGCTGCTGTGGAAATTCAGGCTGCTGTGTTATGCTTTGCATCAGACATCCCTGCAGCACGAAAACTCTGTGGATTCCTTGGGCACAGTGCAAAGAGAGGCTGTTCTCACTGTTACAAGGCCTTCCCTGGTGGTTTTGGAGAGCAGAGGGACTACAGTGGCTTTAATGATCGAGATCAGTGGCAAAAGAGAACATCAGAACAACACCGAAGAGATGCCTATAGAGTAAAGAACTGCAAATCTGAGTCTGCAGCTGACAAACTACCAAGTGAACTTGGAACTAGATACACTGTATTATTAGAACTGCCTTATTATGCCAGCATAGAGATGTGTGTTATTGATCCAATGCACAACTTGTTTCTTGGAACAGCCAAAAAGGTCTTTTCAAAGTGGATTGAGAACGAAATCATCACAAAGGAAGGATTGGATACTATTCACACCAGGATTAATGAAATTTCCACATTGTCAGATATTGGAAGATTGCCTGGAAATATCAAGTCTAACTATGGTGGATACACTGCTGCACAATGGAAAAATTTTGTTCTTCTTTTTTCCATGTACTCTTTAGTGGGTGTGCTTCCAGAGCAACATCTTCATTACCGGCAATCATTTGTTCTAGCCTGTCGTCTTCTCTGCA
>NC_090880.1:14014963-14017463 GCF_036669935.1 Montipora foliosa
TCATTTAGTTTGTTTATTTATTGCAGCCAAGAGATATCTGAAGTTCTGTTTTATCGTTAATCTATCATTTTTCTTTAAGCTTTGCAAACAAAGCGCTTTCTTCAGTTACAAGTTAATTTCAAACGTGACAGTGCAACATAGAGCGCATAGAAAGACAGTTTGCCATGTTCATTTTTAGAAAAAAAGGCAGAAAAGATAAATACGTTATTCATTGGCTTTATAGGTCGGTCCATTTAGAGAAAACTGTGCCACCGTACTCAAGACCTCGCGCTCAGTGTTTCCCTGTATGGACCTCCCAGCCGGTGAATAATAAACACTTAATGACTGGTCCCGAGGGAAACAATTCATTTTGTTTCCTGAGAATCTCAATGTTTCCCCGAGGCGCAGCCGAGGGAAACATTGAGATTCGAGGGAAACAAAATGAACTGTTTCCCGAGGGACCAGTCATTAAGTGATTTGTTATAAAGCAGAACAAACGGGTCAAACATTTTGAAAGAAGCGCTCAGATCTCAGCGACAACATCAGGCCACCTTCAACTCCACGCTCTGATCACGTGCAACAGCGGTCAACATTTCGCGGGTAACAGTGAACTGTTCCCCATTTGACGTCATAGTTTTCGCAATGTTGTCCGCTCATGGCATTTGGCGGTAAACAGTTTCATTGTTAAATGCCATGTGACCATGAACTAGCCAATGAATGGGCGCGCCGCAGCGGGAAAAACTCCAACTATATAACAACTTTATATATATATAACTGCAGACAGTACTGTTTCGGCCTTCTGAGCCTCATCAGTGCAGTGCTGATGGCTAGGATGGAGGTTAAGCTTATAAAGCCACCCCAAATGTCCCACACATGTGGTACATCTAAGCCATGCCAGAGTGCTCAAACTAGCGAGCTAGTGAGCATACGCAATTGCTAGCGGCAATGACTCATCCCAGTAGAGTGCTCAATTTGGACATCAAAGCAAAAGCTTTGTAATGCCAAAGAGCTATATCTAACTGCAGACAGCGATATCGTAAAACTATATTCAAAAACCAAATAAAAACAATATTTACAAAATTACTCAAGAGAAGAGGCTACAGCTAAAAGAGAAATACAAGCTTATCAGCACGGACTAAACATACAGCTGGATGAACCCAGATGGAATTAAACTTAGCCTGAGAAAAGCGATGAAAGTCAACTTGGATCCTACGTTTAACATCAGCAATAATAAACTTAGCGATAGCTCTAGAGTCTCTAGCCTTATAATGAAATTTCCAAATACCGCACAGAATCGACTTGATGATGTACAAAAGCAGGGACAGGCACTTCCTTCCGGGCATCGGGAATTGGTAAAAAAACACGAAGGGGCAATTGGGAACAAAGGGGGCTGACAAAAGCGTAGATAACATAGGGACAAAACCAGACTAGACCAATTTAACCCTACGACAAGCCAAGAAACAATGATCAATGGTTTCTAGACGGGCGCATAAGGCACAGCCACGAAGAGGAGAAGGAGTGCAGAATAGCGTCATTCGAAATCATAGTTTCTTGAATGAAACAAAAGTCTAGGCATGAAGCACGAAAGAAATCAGAGACCAGCGAAAACTTATGTTGACTTAAACCCCTAACATTAATCGTAGTGCACTTTAAGAAGGCTAAACTAAGTGGGCGCATCCTCACTTACTACAGACAGACGAGATGACTTGCCCAAAGCAGCGCATCGGGACGAGCCATGCCGAGATCTCTACCTTCAGCACTCAGACACAGAAGACATATTATCAGGCACAGCGTCAGAATCCATCAGTTCAGATGTGGCAATACTCTCAGGCTCAGACTCATCACTCTCAACACTCGTATCGGTCAGGGAAGAAACGGGAAATTCCTGCACTCCGGGAACTTGAACACCAGGGGCATCCTTGATGAGGCCTTGAGAAGTTAAAAGGTCAGGCGCAGGCTCAGAAGAAAGGGCCGAGGCCAAGGGCTGGTCAAATTCAGCTTCCAGAATCGTGTGGGGGGCACATCCACGGGAAGGGGGTCAGCAGCAGGCTGGCTCGGGGGCTCAGCATCAACGACATCACGATGCGAAAGCGGGCGGCCATACCAAGAGTGGTGGCAGTCAATGGCCATGTGGCCAGGTTGTTTACAAATACAGCACCGAACCCCAGCAGGACAATCACGGGCATGATGGCCAATCACTTCACAGTTAAAGCAGAGCATCTGACGACACTCTTGGGCCAAATGACCTGGCTCGTTGCATCTTGTACAGGTCTTCACCTGGCCTTCGTACTGTACACGGCGAAGGTACTTACCAAAACGAAGGTATGACAGGATGGGGTCATTGATACACATGCGAAGAGTACGGATACCATTCTGGACCTGGGGGAAGCCCTGGACGGAGGAGTGACGCTGGGAGTAAACAGTGCCATACTTCGACAAACGGAAGGTCAAGGCCGAGTCAGGTAACGCAAAAGGATCGTCGTACACAACAACATAAGACAAGGCTCTGCCTGCAAGATAT
>NC_090880.1:14027463-14029963 GCF_036669935.1 Montipora foliosa
TATTAGAAACAAAGCTCACTTGATATCCAAAGGCGAAAAACGAAATTGTTGTCGAAGACCATTCCAGATATTTATTTTTCAGCGCTGTCTTGCTCATCCAATTGACGATCCATTCTTGAGCTCCATGAGGGTGTATTTTGTTTAAAGATCCACTAAAACGCCATTCACGTCAATGACTTATTAGTGAAATTTCCAATTGTTATACCGGAAGACTGTGCAGAGTTGAGAACAGGTAAATACAAATTTGACAAATAGCGAGACAACTGAGATAACAGATCCACTATATGGATTCCTTCTCTGTCTTTGTTGAACCCATACTGAGTTACCAAAGAACTGTTCATTTGGATTGAGTGTTGTACAAAACACCACACTTGGCAAATTTTTAGGAAGACAGCTCACTTTGATTACAGCTCGACGGGCCACAGATTGTTGTCGAAGTCCATTACTCGTCGCTTCTAAAATTCGACCACCTGTCTTGTTCAGTATCCAATTCGCTTGCTATTATTGAGCTTCATAAGGGTACATTTTGTTCAAAGATCCACTCAAACGCCATTCGCCTTACATGACTTTCAACGCCATTGCCGGTTAAGTTAATCGTTCTACTGTGTCCACCAGAGAAATCTACGCATTTCCCACTACCCTCTCTGTTTCGTCAATACAATGAATTATTAACTTGATTTCCTGATTGATTTTTGATTGACACTAATTTATGTAATTACGCCACGTGAATAAGTCAGTTTTTCAGTTCAGACATTTCCGATTCGAAGATATGTGCATGTTTTGCTAATCTGTCTCGCTGACCCGTTTTCTGTTATACTCTGACCTATTTTATCTGTTGCTGACCTGTCCACCGTGAAACAATCCTTCTAGACATCGTCAAAGAAGTAAGTATTCAATGCTGTAATTCTAGTTAATAGTTTACTCGCGTGTTTATGTACCGATGAATCCTGTTCGGTTTCTCAAATGTATTTCATTCTTTTCTTTAGATCGAATAATCTTATTGGAATAAATTATACGATTTGCCTAATCTAGTTGGATTGCCTGTCTGGTTTTATTGGACCATTTCATTCGATTTCTTGGTTGAGAAAAAGTACAGTTTGGCAAGGATCTAAGCACTGCGGGAGAACCAAACACATGGCAGAAAACGCTATTAAAAGCGCAAAGCTGGACAGAAGGACTGCGAAGGCAACCCTTACAAGATGTAGGAAAGCGTTGTCCAAACGGATTGAACTTAAACGACCTGGTATAGAGGTAAAGGACGCATTAAATAGCCTCCAAAATGCATTCCATGACCTCGTTGTGAAACACGAGAGCTATTCAAAATTAATTGAAGACGATGAGGAGTTCGAAGTTCAGGAACGTTGGATGGAAGAATGTCAGGAACTTTTGATGGACACCGAAATTCAAGCAAAGATTTATCTGGATGATTTAGTTACTAAGGGAAAGGAACCACTGAAAACCAGCCTCGCAGGGAAACAACTGAGTAGCGCAGAACCAGAAGCCGGTGTTAGCGGAATTTCAAGCATGCAATCATCAGAGAACAAAGGTACAGTTGATGACAGTTTCACTAATTCAGCTGAAATTATTGAAGTTGTTGACAATGCAAACATTGAAAACACTGCAAATAACTCTGTTGAACAAACTGGTCACTATAATAGTCAAAGCACAGGTTCTGTTGATATTTCGCAAGCGCCTCAAAGTCATCCTAACAATAGTAGTGTAACCGAGACCGGAAGCTCTGGCGACAACGATAACAGCGCTGCATGTGGCTTTAAACTGGAAAAACCCAAGCTACCTGTTTTCGCTGGGAATGTCCGAGATTATGCTATCTTTCGCTCAGATTTCAAGCACGCAATAGAAGCGAAGTACTCAAAAAGAGATTCAATCACACTCCTGCGCACGTGCCTGCGAGACAAGCCACTCGAGCTCATTAAGGGAATCGGAAGTGACTACGACGCCGCCTGGGAATACCTTGGCTCCATCTATGGCGACCCAAGATTTGTGTCAGACACTGTGACTCAGGACATTATTCAATTCAAAGCCTTGCAGGATGGGGAGGACGCGCGATTTTGTGACCTCGTACATCTGGTGTGTTCGGGAATATCCACACTCAAATTTAAACACTCGAAACTTGGACTGTATATCCTTCTTTATTCCCAACAATAATCAACGTTCGCTCACACCGTACATACATTCCAACTAACAACAACTCTTTCCTGTTTTGGCATTTAAAGGTCTAAGATATCTATTATTCGCATATGATAAGTACATGTCATATTCTTATCTCCTAAAAACACATGGCGCACGTTACGTTCAAAAGCAATTAACTGAAAGCAATTAAGTTGTCAAAATACATCCTTATCTCTTTAAAATTGAAATACAGGCGATCAAGGTTTCTAACATCTTTAAATACAAATACCGGCTAAGTTAAGAGTCTGTGTATAATAAAGCTATTATTAAAGGGCACGTTGTGTTGCGTTACGTAACGCGGTATGTTTCC
>NC_090880.1:14032463-14039963 GCF_036669935.1 Montipora foliosa
AATTACGGTCAGTTCGAGGGTTATGGTATCTTCCTCAAAATCCCATGACAGACCCAGTACCTTTTGGCCGTTACTTCCCATCTTCAGACCTAGAGATGACTTTGCGTACGTGACATTTTCAGCTGACACCGGGTCGCGTTTCACATCATCGATCAGATCTTTTTTTATTCTCTCTCTGACTCTCGCGTCATTGGTCAGCCATTTTCTGAGCTTGAATCCCCCCTCTGCCATGCGGTTGACCGTTTTACTATACAAATCGGCAACTTCACCCGACGAGGCTCCGCCCCCCACGAAATCATCCACGTAGAACGAATCAATCAATTTCTTTACGAACTCGGGGTCAACTGCGATAAACTTCGAAATGTGATGCCTCAAGGTTGCATTTAGCAAAAAGGGAGACGCATTCAATCCAAAGACAACACGACAAAATCGGTAAACTACAATCTTTGAAATGTCTGGGGGGTTTTCTAGCCACAAAAATCGAAGACAGTCCCTGTCTCTCTTGTCCACACCAACATTAAGAAAAGCCTTCTCTATGTCCCCCACGAGAACAACTCTGTTCTCTCGAAACCGCAACAAAATGTCAAACAATAACGGGTTTAATGAAGGACCCACATGCAAACAATCATTTAAAGAGGTGCCCGTCTTAGTTGACTTTGACGAAGCATCGTATACGATCCTTACCTTGGTTGTCGTGGCCTCTTTCCTCACCACGGCTTGGTGTGGCAGATAATGTACCTTTGGAGCCGCCTCTAACTCAACCACTCTCTCTATTACTCCCGCATGAAGCTGTTCCTCAATTATAGCTGCATATTCTGCGAGAATTTCAGGTTCCCTTTCCAGTCGTGCAACTTGGCTCTTAAGACGACGCAAGCTTGTGGTATAATTCGTCGGTAAATCTGAGTGGCCTTCTTTCCAGGGGAGCTTCACTGAATATCGTTGGCCATCAAAGGAGATGCTGTCTCTATATTCTTCATATACCCCGCTTCCCGGTTCCTTGATTCCTATGGTTTCCAGATCCCACATTCGGTTCACATCAACATCTAAGCTCCCTTTGTCGTCAGTTTGCACAAGGTTGATTTGTACGGGTTCCGGGCCACTTGACTGGCTCTTCATTGGACCTGACAGAACCCAACCTAATTCAGTTTCCACAGCGACCGGTTCGTCGAGGCCCCCCCTGATTGTACAATCTTTCTGAAAGCTCCACAGGCAATCTGCACCGATCAAAATGTCAATTTCTAGCTCCTCCGTTCCCACACACACATCCGAAAACCACAAGTCCTTAAGGTGGGGATACTCCCCCTTTACAAACTCCACATGACTATTTTGGATGCTAGAAATTTCTGGCACTACATACGCTTCGATTGGGATAACCTTATGGCCACCAATTGGGCTTACCCTGACTTCAACGACATCTCTTAGACGCATGTCCTTAGAACGCTGGCCAAAGGTACTGATCCCTAGCCATTCTTGCCGGATTCTGGCAAGCTGCGCGCGTTGGGCGGCTTTGGAAGTAATAAAGGAACGATGGCTACCAGCGTCAAACAACACTCTTACCCTGTACGCCTCGCCCTCCCCACGGATAACTGCACGCGCGGTTTGTAACGCAACTCGCCCGCCCGTTCCTACATGCAAACTACTAGGACTAGCAGTAATCGGAGTTTTGTTTTGCCCATAGGGCGAAAATTGAAAATCGGCAACAGGAGGCACTGATTGCACAATCCTAACATCACACAACGAAACGTGGTGACCCGCTTGGCCACACTTGTTACATAATAAATCAAATGCCTTACATTCTCGGGCTCGGTGGCCCTTTTTCATACATTTAAAACATCTAGCAAATTTAAAAACAATATTCTTACGTTCCTTAGGATCCTTAACTTTCTGACAGTCCTCGTGGGCATGCTTGCCCAAACAGAAGGCACAGTTCCCATGTTCTTGTTTTGTGAACAGGGCGTTGGCTGTCGCGCCCTTTGCTCGATTGTCCTTCCCATCAAGTCTATTATGATGCAAAGGTTTCGAGGAGGTCATTGCATAAAAATGATCCTCTTTCAGTTCCAGCTCCTTTAAAAAGGCTTGCAACATTTGCTCCATTGACCAGGTTAAAAACTCCTCCCCTCTTGTGATCGTCAATCGAAAGCTCTCCGGCAATTTCTGCATAATGGCAGGAACAATTATCGTCGAATACGTGTTTTCTTCCACTCCGAGGGCCTTCAATCCCCTGAAATGCGATTCGCACTCGTCAAACAATCTCCTCAGGCGAGGAATGTCTCGATCACTGTAAACTGGCGACAGGTTGAGTAAATCGTTTACATGCGCTCGCGGGATTGCTATCTCCTTTCCATAGCGTTTCTTTAGAGCTTGGACTGCGGCGTCATAGTTTACCGCGGTCAGCGCAAACCCCGCAATCGTTGATCTAGCAGGCTCCTGTACCAGACTTTTCAAATAAGAGAACTTGTCCACCGCAGACAGGTTGTCGTTTCCATCAATAGAGCTCTGAAACGAATCCCAGAACTCCTGCCAATCTTGCAATCTGCCGTTGAACCTCTTTACTTCAAGCTTCGGAAGCTTGGCTTTCATGTTATGCACAGGATTCGCGGCCTGTGCGTTCTCGTTTTGAGACGACGCTCCAGTAATTGCTGGACTTGAATGCATGCTTGGGTTCAGAACCTCCTCCAGTCGCAATACAACTTGGTTCAGCTCTCCTCTGACGCGATCGCTTTCCTCGATCTCTTTCCTCGATCTCTCTTTCTATTAGAACGTCCAGATCTTCGGACTCTAAACCTCCAATGAAGTCTAGGATTTGATTATCCAGCCTTTTCAATGTGTCTACCTTTTCCTGAAGGGCTTGTAAAGACTCCTTACCCCACTGTCTGTCTGACACTCCACCTCCATCGTTAAGTCTTTGCTTGACTTGGTCTAGTAACCTTTTAGCGATGTTTCGTTGACCGTCCCTTATCCGCGTCTTCTTTTCGACGTTTGCTTTCGCCTTTTCAGCCATCTGGAGCTTGCTTCAAAACGTTCAATAACTCTGGTTCATCAACACTTGTACACTCCAGCCTCCGGCTCGAAGGACCACTGTGTTCGGGAATATCCACACTCAAATTTAAACACTCGAAACTTGGACTGTATATCCTTCTTTATTCCCAACAATAATCAACGTTCGCTCACACCGTACATACATTCCAACTAACAACAACTCTTTCCTGTTTTGGCATTTAAAGGTCTAAGATATCTATTATTCGCATATGATAAGTACATGTCATATTCTTATCTCCTAAAAACACATGGCGCACGTTACGTTCAAAAGCAATTAACTGAAAGCAATTAAGTTGTCAAAATACATCCTTATCTCTTTAAAATTGAAATACAGGCGATCAAGGTTTCTAACATCTTTAAATACAAATACCGGCTAAGTTAAGAGTCTGTGTATAATAAAGCTATTATTAAAGGGCACGTTGTGTTGCGTTACGTAACGCGGTATGTTTCCCGACACGGTGTGAGCGAACGTTGATTATTGTTGGGAATAAAGAAGGATATACAGTCCAAGTTTCGAGTGTTTAAATTTGAGTGTGGATATTCCCGAACATGGTGAAAAGATGTTACAATACCTTAAAGGAAGTCGGTCTCCCTAGTGACATGAACAATAGCCACATGCTTTCGATAATTGAACAGAAGATGTGCGCTGATGATAGAAAAGTTTGGGCGAGAGATCTGGAAAAAGAAAAGAAACCCGCTACCCTTGAAACGTTGAAGAATTGGATGAATGTTGAAATGAAATCGCGAATGCGTGCCACAGCCCCAATCAGAGTGGGCTCATCCGGTAAACGCCCTGTGTATCACTTCAAGTCTGATAGCGACAAACCTGTTTGGCACAAATGTTGGCTGTGCAGAACTTCATCACACTGGCCTGATCAATGCCCGAAATTCATATCCCTCAGTGTTGACGACCGGATCGCAACTGCAAAGGCAAATCACCTGTGTTTCAGCTGCTTGAAAAGAGCCGGCAGAGGACACACTATGGATAACTGCAAGCGCAAACAACAGTGCACAAAGCTGGAGAATGGAACGCGGTGTCAACAACACCACCACCAACTCCTACACAAGAGCAATCCCGTGAGGATTAGCGTCGCCACTACAGCCAGCCCCACTGAAGCAATTCTTCCCATTTTATCTGCTAACATCGGCAACGCTAACGGTCTCTTTAAATGCGGAAACGTGCTTCTTGATTCGGAGGCCCAAGTAAGTCTCATCCGACAGGAAACCGCTGAGACTCTCGGTTTGAAGGGAAAAGATGTGTCCATAACCATTACTAAAGTTGGCGGCGAGGACGAAACAATGAAAACAAAGGAGTACAATGTTCAGCTAACCTGTATTGACAACAACAAGCGTTTTACCGTTAAAGCAATCGGCATTCACAGCATCAGTGACGAGATTCCAGCAGTGAAAACCTCGCACTTACCGGAGGTTCTTGGCCTACCAAACACCAGATTTCGCCGTGGCAAAGGGCATGTTGACCTGTTAATCGGCATTGATCACGCACATATGCATGCTGGTGAAACAAGACAAGTGGACCACCTGCTAGCTCGCAAGTCTCCACTTGGATGGGTGGTTTTTGGAGGAAAACCAGAGCAGATCAGTGACGTAACCAGCATATTGCACGTCAAGTACGCCTCACCAATACACTTAACAGACTTTTGGACAACCGAAACTATGGGCGTGGCCGTGAAACCCTGCGTCTGCAATGCTGACAAACTGACCCAAACAGAAAGAGAGGAAGCTAAGCTCATAGAGGAGTCGTGTTTCAAAGTCGAAAACCAATGGATGATCCCTTATCCTTGGAAGAAAGACCCTAACCTACTGCCAGACAACAGAGGTTTGGCAATAAAACGCCTGGAGTCAACAGAATGACGTCTGAAAAGAAATCCTGAACAAGCTGAAGCTTACTGCAAACAGATGGAGGAAATGGAAAACATGAAATTTGCGCGAAAGCTGTCAAAGGAAGAACAAGACAAGTATAATGGTCCTGTTCATTACATCCCACATCATGCTGTACTAAGGCCAGACAAGAAGAGCACACCTGTTCGAATTGTTTTCAATTCATCCTCTACATTCCAAGGACATGTTCTGAACGATTGCTGGAAAAAAGGTCCTGACCTTTTAAACGGTATATTTGGAGTCGTCTTGAGATTTCGTGAGAAGGAAGTTGTAGTACTGGGAGACATTTCCAAGATGTATCATCGGATCCTCATTCCAGAAAGAGATCAACACGTACACCGCTATCTCTGGAGGAATATGGAATCAGACAGAGAACCTGACACTTATGTCAAAACAGTTTTGACATTTGGAGATAGGCCCGCACCCGCCATGGCGCAAATAGCTCTAAGAAAAACAGCCCAAGAGAACAAGGCAAGCTACCCAGAAGCAGCCAAAGTGCTCACGAACAACACGTACATGGATGACATCTGTGAGTCTGTAGATACAGAAAAGGAAGCTCGGAAATTAACAAATGACATAGACACTGTTTTGAAGACGGGAGGATTTAAAGTTAAAGATTGGATTTCTAACAAGATGCTCAACAAGAAAGTGAACGGTGATGTAGAGAAAGAAGTTAACATGTTCAAAGGAGATGAGGAGAAGGTCCTGGGCACCCTGTGGAATTTTAAAACAGACAAGTTTCACTTCAGAGTGGCAGCAGACCTAGTGAAGCCAAACCATGTGCAAAAGATGAGCAAAAGAATGATACCGAGTCAAGTGGCTCGCATTTACGATCCGATTGGATTTGCAGCAGCATTCATCGTCAGAACAAAGATAGGAATGCAAAGACTGTGGCAGCTGGGGCTGGACTGGGATGACGAGGTACCACTAGCAGTTCAGGAAACCTGGATTTCACTCTTCCAGGAAATTAAGGAACTAGACAATGTGTCCTTCGAAAGATGTTTAACAGTAGTCAATGCTGTGGAACCACCAATGTTATGCGTTTTCGCTGACGCATCACAAGACGCGCTTGGAGCTTGTGCCTACGCACGCTAGAGAAAGGATGACAACACCTACGCAGTCAAGTTCATCGCAGCAAAGTCTCAAGTATCCCCACTGAAGCAGCTGACCATTCCGCGCTTGGAGCTACAAGCAGCCGTTCTCGCAAGTCGCCTAGCCAAATCCATTCAGGAGGAATCTAGGATACAGTTTAAAGATGTTAAGTTCTTTACAGATAGTACGATCACCTTGGCCTGGATTCAAAGTCCATCACGCAGCTTTAAGCCGTTCGTCTCCTCGAGAGTGGGAGAAATTCAAAGTAACACAGATCCAAACCAGTGGAAGCATATCCCCAGTCAAGATAATGAAGCTGACGACCTGTCGCGAGGTATCCGCGTTAATGAGTTACAAGGCAGATGGAAGCATGGCCCAGAGTTCTTGTACCAACCAGAAAGTCAATGGCCGATTACGACATCCCCGCCAGCTCCGAATGTAGACATGGAATGCCGTCAGATGCAGATACTGACCGCAGTCACAGCACCTAAAGCTAGCAATGGTATTGATCCACGCAAGTTCTCAAGCTGGAGAAAATTGATCCGTGTGACGGCACGAATACGCAGGCTAGCAGAAAAGATACGACTGAGAAAATACAACCAGCACGGAAAGGAAGGACCGCTGACCCCTGAGGAGCTTCAGCAAGCAGAAATTTACTGGACAAACCAAGCACAGGCAACCCTTTACAGCAGACTGGATAGGGGCGAATTCAAATCGCTCAGCCCGTTCAGAGACCAAAACGGAATCATCAGAGTTGGAGGAAGAGTGGATGAAGCTGTCGTGTCATACGAAACGAGGCACCCTGCCCTTCTTCCAAGTGACCACTGGATTTCCTTCCTGGTAACAAGACACGCTCATCAGTACGGACACTCCGGTGTAGCAGCGACCACAGGCAAGACAAGGAGGAAGTTTTGGATCTTAAAAGCTAACAAGCTAAGCAAGTCCGTGAAATTTAAGTGTGGATTCTGCCGTGAAATGGCGCACAAGGCTGAGACGCAACTAATGGCAGACCTTCCTGTTCTCCGTTTAGCACCACACACACCGCCATTTTACTACACCGCATGTGATTACTTCGGTCCCTATAACGTTAAAATAGGAAGAAGCAAGATGACCAAGCACTATGGCGTCATATTCACGTGTTTGAACACCAGAGCTGTCCATCTAGAGTTAGCAGTTGACCTTACTACAATGGAGTTCACGCAAGTGCTTCGCAGGTTCTTTTCAATCCGAGGATACCCCGCAGTGATATTGAGCGATAACGGAACGCAAATGGTTGGGGCCGCTAACGAAATGAGAGAAATGGTGAAAGGCCTAGATGGCAATCGGTTAAGTGAGTTCTGTGGAGAAAAGGGCATTAAGTGGATCTTCACAACGCCAGCTGCGCCACACCAAAACGGATGTGCAGAAGCCCTTGTAAAGAGCTGTAAGAGATCACTAAAGATTGCAATCGGCGAACAACTTCTGACGCCA
>NC_090880.1:14047463-14052463 GCF_036669935.1 Montipora foliosa
TGATTTCATCACAGTTCATCAAAATAGGCAGCAGTTCTGTGGGCATCTTTAGGTATTTCTGACCTTTCATTTTTAAACAACAACATATTGAACGAAACATGCATGAACTGTTTAACAACAGTTGATTTCTTTTATGAACGTGAACAAAGTTTACAGTTTTTACAGCTTACGCTGTACCTTTTATGGTGCTTACAAGCACTTTCTTTCGTCTTTTTTTTCTGTTTTAAATGTTGATAGCCTCAATGTCTACAAGCATGTGAGATTGTGTATCGAAACTCAACCTAAGGAGATCAGTGTTAAAAATTGCCTCCACTGCTTCGTCTTCCAATGCAGTTTCTATTATTTCACACATAGCAAACAGCTTCTGTACTACCTGCTGGCCCTATACGTTAAGTTTAACCTTTTACTTTGGCTTATCTTTGGTCTGAACCAGAATTCTGAAGCTTTTTCCAAATGGTCTGGATAAAAACAGAAAAACTAGTATTTGTAAAAAGTGGACTACAGCTTTGAGTTTACAAGACATGTTTCGATCGATTATTGATAATCTTCAAGTGTTTGTTACAGTACGAATTTGAATTTGCGTCAGAGTTACATTTTGACCTTATGTTAGTACATTGCCATTAGAATTTTAAATTACTGGTCAATGTTACAACAATACTAAATGCATGTGCAAACAGTGTAACAAAAGAAAAAACGAGCTTGCTTAACCATGCTTAATGGCAGGAAATTATAACAACAACACCAAAAACGACAGAAAACTAAAACATAAATGTAGCTAAAAAGATAGATTTAGTCCGCATGCTTGAGCTGCCTATTTAGACTGGGATTTTCCCAGCGGATATGAGCAGTCTCTTTGAGAAACAACTGGAAACGATTAGGTTCCGTATCTAAAATGGAGAAGCCGCTCTCAGAACAGAGTCTTCCACATTCCTCATAGTGTTGCAAATGTTGGAAAATGTGAGAAGTCCTGTCCCTTCTCAGATGCTCATGAGTATGCATCCGAAAGTGTCGGAATGTTTCCCCAACGTAAAAGGGCATTACATCCTGCACAAGTGAATTTATACATGACATGTGAATGCAGATTGGAAGGCACAGGATCTTTTACACTGTAGGTGCGATAATACCTTTGTGTGTCTGTCCTTTGTAGTTCATTAGCTCTTTCGTTTTTCCTGCTCATTGTTAATTAGTTCTTTCATTTGCTTAGCCTTTGTGATAGGTTTTGTTCATTAGTTTTCCTTCATGTTCTTAGATTCTTTACACTTTCTAGTTTTAATTTGCATAATACCATATATATGGGTATCTTGTTATTTTTCGGCACTTGTTACTCAGTTTCCTTCCCAGTTTGTTCTACTTAGGTTTTAATCGTAATTTTTGTTCGCTTGTTATGTCTGTCATTACATTTGTCCTTTGCCGCACTCGTTTTTCAAATACTTCTCCAAATACATCTCCAAAGCGCAAACAAGTTGAGTTATTTGCGTCTGCGACGACATACACTGAACATGTTGTGGATCTTAAATGAGGAAAAACCGAGCTCAATGTCTAAATTGATGCAAAAACGCTTAACTATTTTACATAATCTTCTCTGAGCTTCTGTAGAACAGGAACCTATGTAAGGTAACTTAAAATACTTTATTGAAACAGAGGATTGAACTTGGTGACTTGGTAACTTCTTTGTCACCTGCTTGATGAGGCCGCTTTATGACACTCGTGAATGCCTCTGCCAGTTGAACGAATGTCGAATGCTGTCTTTGTAGATGTGGATTTAGACTTTTAGTGCCTTCTTTCTGTGAAGGATGGAACCCCCGGTGGCTGCTCATAATCAAATAAATTTGCGTTAAAACGACAACAACAACAACAGAAAAATGTGTCTCTGCCATCTCTACATTGTTTTTTGTTTTTTCCCCATACTTTCGTTCTCAGTCCTCAGGAGGTTCGTTCTTAGACACCCCAGAAATGCTTGTTTCCTCTATATTTATGGGATTCATGTACTTGTCTCTTATTCATTATTAATTTCCACAAAAACCCGAATGTAATTTTAGGACCATATCCTGATGATTTTACTCACAAAAGTCACTGTCCACAAAAGGTAATCGAACCTGGAAAACCTATATCTGTGCTGCAATGCCAGGCATTTCTGGACTTCCCCTACCGATGACAGCTCCTCTTCGAGTAGAGCTTCTACAGTAGAATCAACTGTAACACAAAGTAAAAGGGGAACTTTTCAATCACAGGAAATGAAATGATTATGCAGAATTAAAAGCAATAATGAAAGTAGCTGATCGTACCTAAATTTTACTTCCCATTCAGAGTGCTAGCAGATTTCTTTTTTGTCTGATGCTTCTCTTTCTGCCGTTCGATGAACAGCACTAGCTCACTGTGTTTGTGTAAAAACCTGCTGTTATATGCATTGTATAGTTGTTGGGAGGTATTCATCAAGGATGTTTGGTTGCTTGTGCCAACGAAGCCAATGTTTACGTCTTGCAAAGAAATATTCGCTGATATATTCTTTGGTAAGCTCGAACAGAATGGCTTTGAAGTCACTGATGTCCTTATGGAAACCTTGCACCATCTGCCTGACGAAAGTGCGTTTGCCATTTGGGTCATTATAATTAGCCCATTTCCGAGTTGCTGCATGCCTCAGTTTCAAAGCGAGTCCTTGTGCACAACCATTCAAATGGAAATGAGTTACAAATTGTTTTGCAAATCAAACTCATTTCCCTTACAATAGTTGAGCACCAAGACTCACTTCGAAACCGAGACAAACAGCAACTTGAAAATGGCCCATTCTTATTGTTGTCACATACTCGGCAATCTTTTCAGTGCTGGGTGCCTTTTCTCTGGAACATGAAAAAACAGTGACCTGAACTCACATGGAACTATCCCGAAATAAATAACGCAAAGCAAAGAGGAATTGTGGCAAACAGGATTTTTCTCCCTCATGCACAAAAAGCTGAAATTTTGGCAACAGCTTTTGTTAAGCGTAGGTTCTCACTAAGATGATACTTTTTTCACATTTAACAGTAACAAGTTAGTCTTTTTTTTTTTTGACGCATAGCTTTTTATTATGATTCACACTACTTACAACACTGGTACATCTACTTACACAACTTACAAAAATTACACAATTAACAACTACTAAAATCCATTATACTACCATCAAAACTATTTAACAATTGAATTTCGTACGCACTACTTACAATACAATGCACTTACAATTACAGGTGCTACTTACAATAATACAATTGCAATACTTACTCTACAAAAACAATATGATTACTTTTTAAACTTGCAATACCAATTTATACACTGCTTACAAAATAATACGATTACAGATGCTAATTATATTTATATTCTTACATTAAAAACAATGAGCAACAAAATAAAAGATACATGCATATTAAAAATAAATAAATAAATAACTTAATTAATTATATTGGAGTGAGTACCCATTTCTTTTCCAAGAAGTTGTTTTTGTTGATCTTTTTTTCAGTTTCATATTTAATCTTTAGTTTCGATTGCGGTCCTTGAATTTTAGGAAGTGTTTGGCGTCTTCTGCAGTCCCACAAAAATAATTTTCCAATTAATATGAAATAGTTTAATAAATTTGATAAAGGGCATTGTTTTGATAAAACTCCAAATAAAATGTTTTGCGCAGAAAGATGGATTGGCTGATTCGATAGAAGGTACCAGTACGATTCGAAATTAGTCTAGAACGTTTTGGAGTGAGGGCATTCATAGAAAAGGTGATATAAATTCTCAGGGTCATCATTACAAAAAGTACATGCATCATTAATTCTAAATTCAATTTTGCATAGTTTGCTGTTAGTGTAAAGAACAGGATTAATTACTTTGTATTGAAAAGCCTTAACATATGACTCAAGTGCAACCAAATGTGGTAATGAAAAGATTTCTTTAAATTGTTGGGTTGTGAAATTTGCGGATAATATTAGGAGGTTGAGCTTTTTTTGAGACCAGAAGCAAATAAGAATCTTTTGATTTTTTGTCTTTAATATCGAAAATTTTATTTCCAATTATAAGTGATGGGGATATGGTTAATCTATCTAGGCTGATTTCTTTTAAATGAGAAGGCACAGAATAACGAAGGCCCGCCCATTGCAGAAAATTGTTTTTGACAATTTTGTTTGAAAAATAGTTATAGGAGTCCATTGTATTAAAGTTAAAAAGAAGATCGTGTATGTAAATAATTCCCGATTTAAAATAATTTTTATAGTACACTGGCTTATTGTCTATTCGAATCTCTTTATTATTCCAAACAATTATTTTCCAGTCACCTTCTGAAGCGAAAGATTCACGGAACTTCGACCACCATAACAAAAGTTCGTGGTAAAATTGAGAAGATATCATATAATCAGAAACTTCATAATTACAATTTAGAAAAAACCGACCTCCTGTGGGCTCTAATAGATGAAGTAAATACGTCTTCCACGTTGCGTTTGAATCGTTAAATAGTCGTTTTAGCCAGGCCAACCTTAAAGATTTAACCATGCTTTCCAAATCTAACATTTTTAGACCACCTCTCTCATAATCGTTTATTACAGATACGCGAGTCACTTTATCTGTACCTTTCCATAAGAACTTGAATTACAATTGATTCAGTTTATTCACAATTTCCTTTGGTGTAGGGAGTAGCGAACATACGTAGACGAATTTTGGGAGCAAAAAATATTTAATTATTGTCACTTTACCGTAAATAGAAAGGCCCCTAGAGGACCAAATATTAATAAGTTTTTTAATACTATCCAGCCTTTCAATAAAGTTCTTTTCCTTTAATAGTTTCTGATCTTATGTGAAATATACCCCCAGAGCTTTAATCGGGATTTTAGGCCACTTAATACCAAAATGTTCTTCTTTACTTTCTTTCAATGATCCTATCCACATACCCTCAGTTTTTGAACAATTAATCTTAAGACCGGAAATGCATCGAAACCGGTCCAGTAGTTCAAATAATACTTTGGCTGAGTTAGTATCTGCTAATATCG
>NC_090880.1:14059963-14077463 GCF_036669935.1 Montipora foliosa
CAAGGGTTTTCTAATATTATTGTTGCGGTTGTCTACCATCCGGATCAAAATCCCGATACCAGCAATGCTCAGTTACGTGATTATCTCATGTGCACACTTGAGACGATTGAAGTCAAGTATCCTAATAGTGCCATAGTAGTCGCTGGCGATTTCAACAAATTCAATTTTAAAGCACAGGCTAGGAACTATCAACTGAAACCTTTAGTCAAGATCCCTACGAGAGGCAACAACATTCTTGACCAGATATTTACCAACTTACAGGATTATTATCAAGAACCGACAGGCCTTCCTGCTTTTGGCCTGTCTGACCATGTGACTGTTATAGCCATGCCTGGTCCCCGACAAGAAAGCAAGTCTCAGAGAAAATCTCTTAAAACTCGGGACAAGAGGGCTAGTTCCGTTGCTGCCCTTGGACGATTTCTAGTGGCGGTCCCTTGGGAGCAAGTGCTTGACCACTATAGCTCTTGCGATGAAAAACTTGCTAATATAACGGATATTATCAACTATGGTCTTAACACAATCATGCCAGAGCGGTCTGTTAAAATCCACCAAGCGGACAGACCTTGGTTAAATCCTGACCTCAAGCGTTTGATAAGCAAAAGACAAAAGGCCTTTGCTTCTGGGAATAAACCTTTGTTTAATCTCCTTAGAAACAAAGTCAACCGCGAAAGAAAGAGGTGTTGCAAGGTCTATTATAACAATAAAGTGCGGGATCTGAAGGACACGCGACCACGCGATTGGTGGCGCGAGGTAAAACAATTGTGTGGCAATGCTAGGGGTTCTCGCCCAGACCTTCGATCCATTTTAAGAACTAATACAAGCTGTACTGACCAAGAATTAGCTAACAAGATAAACCGGGCCTTCGTGAGTGTGATGGAAGATTACACTCCTTTAGCCGACGACATCTTTGTGCCCTGTGATGATGATGAGCCCATATCAGTATCAGTGGACCAAGTTGCAACAAAACTCAAGCAGATAAGTGTGTCTCGAGCCGGTGGCCCCGACAATTTACCAAATTGGGTGCTCAAAACATACTCGGATATTCTTGCCCCGGCTTTAACGGAAGTCCTGAATCAGTCCTTTGAAGAATCCAAGGTTCCACGGGTCTGGAAGTTGGCTGATGTTCCACCTTTGCCTAAGGGAAAATCTATTGAGGATTTTAATAAAGATTTGAGACCGATATCTCTCACATCAACGCTTTCTAAAGTCGCTGAAGGCTTCGTTATTGAGAAAGATCTTAAGCCTGTTTTATTGAAGTGTATCAACCCTAACAAGTACGGCTTTATTCCAAATTCCTGCACAACTTTCGCACTCATTTCAATGCTACATCATTGGCTGGAAGCTACGGACGGGTCAGGTTCTCATGTCAGGGTGGCTCTTCTTGATTATAAGAAGGCGTTCGACCTTGTAAATCACAATTTGCTTATCTCCAAACTTTACAGCGTCGGTGTTAAGCCTACTGTTGTTAATTGGATTTGTGACTTTTTGTGAAACAGATCTCAGCGCGTCAAACTTGATTCCAGCTGCTTCTCGGAATTTGTCAATGTTCCGGCCGGCATTCCACAGGGCACAAAAATCGGTCCATGGCTTTTTCTTGCCATGATAAATGACCTTAGTACTACCAGTGCCCTGTGGAAGTTTGCCGATGATACCACACTTGCCGAAGTTATACCCAAGTCAAGTACAAGTACCCTGCAAAATACAGAGGATGGGGTGCTCAAATATACGGATGAAAATGTATTCCGCCTAAATCCAACTAAGTGTAAGGAGATGCAAATAGACTTCTGTAAGAAACGTGGTGCCTCTAATCCCCTTGAATCTGAAGGCAAGCAGTTCGAAGTTGTCAAATCGGCTAAATCCTAGGTTTAACTGTTAGAGACGATCTGAAATGGAATGATCATATTGACAATGTCACCGTAAAGGCATCACAAAGAGTTTATCTGTTAAAACAACTTAAGCGCGCAGATATTGACTGTATATCTCTGCTTCAATTTTATTGTGCTTGGGTAAGATCAGTACTAGAGTATGCCTGTCAGTCATTTCACTCAAGTTTGCCTGCGTACTTGTCGGATCAATTGGAAAGGATCCAAAAAAGGTCGTTAAGGATAATATATCCAGACCTTAACTATAGTGAGGCGCTAACTAAATCTAGCATGACCACTTTTCATGATAGACAGGAGCTTTTATGCCACAAACTGTTTATGGAAATAGTCGATAATAAGGGGCACAAACTCCATCACCTTCTCCCGCCGCTTAATGCCATAACCTACAGAACTAGGAAGAGCAGAAAATTTAGAGTTCCACTTTGTAAGACAAAGAGATTTTCAAGTTCGTTTATAATGCATTACGCCTCTCAGTTGTTGAGATCTTAATATAACCTTTAGCTACGTATTATACTATGTTCATACTTTTATACTTTTAACTAAGATGTGTAAGCTTTCGTAAAAAAGTTTAAGTTTAGGATATTATATTACATTATATTTTACATGTTATTCACTTATTGTAAATAGTTTTTACAAGTAATTCAGTCTTTTGACTGCGATTTGTATTTTAATAAACGCTTTATCTATCTATCTATCTATCTATCAAACCATACATGAAGCCCAACAACAAACTATCGCACATCCACCGGCAAAGCAACCACCCCCCAGCATTACTAAAAAACATACCCCTCAACATCAACAAAAGACTAACATTTCATCCAGCAAAGAAGTATTCGACGAATCAATTGCCCCTTACCAACACGCACTCAAAGAAAGTGGATATGACCACAAGCTAACATACAATCCAGAGCCCGCTCCAAAAGAGAAAGAGGAAAAGGGACACTACGTGGTACAATCCCCCTTTCGATTCAAGCGTTAAAACCAACCTTGGTAGAAAATTCCTACATATCGTCCAAAAATGCTTCCAGAACAACCATCCGCTCTACAAGATTTTCAACAGACACACACTTAAGCTAAGCTACTCATGTATGCCAAACATGAAATCCACAGGTTTTTCACAGCTTTTTAAAGCTGTGAAAGCTTATAAGAAAAAGGTAGCTCTTTCCAGTCCCACCTCCACCTACAATTATAAGCAACAATGGCTCCTTTGGATAAGGTTGCTCTTAATGTGCCTTAATGATATTATAGCCGCACTTCTGCATATCACTAAAAGTAGTAACATCAATATTTTGTTCTGGTATAGTTCTTTCAGATAATGCCTCCTTCTTGGTTCTTATCGATGACATTTCTCTTAAGTGACTGTTTTGGTATTTCAGTCTGTCATTTTGCCAGTTATAGTCTGAATTAACAATTTGTTGTGACTCATCAGTTAAAACAAATGATCCAGGAAGATCTACTAAAAGCATCCACTCTTCACATTGAGGAAGTTCTTGTGTGGTGTGTTCAATATCTGTATCATTTTCGTTGTCATGCCAGTCAGGAAATGTTCTTTGTCATATAGTGTTCCAAGAAATTATTTCCACGTCGTTGGTTCATTGTCCCAAGCATTCTCTTGTGTGGTCTGCCATGGTTGTATTTAAGCAGCTGATATTTGCAGTAAAGGGAAAAAATTGGCTTTTTGTTATTTGAAGAATATACTGGAAAAACTCTAGGAACAGCAGTTTGTGCCTGAGCTATTAATTTACTGTTCACAAGTTTGTACCTTGTGGCAAAAGTAAAAAAAAAAACTTAAATTCATTATGTTTGGAATAGTTTTGGCAAACAAAGCACGCTTAGCATAAACATCCAGTAGTGAATCGTTTGTTGCAACATCTCCATCAACAGAATATGTTTTGATTTTGGGACAACCATCCAAAGTCAATGGTACAACATTAAATGATGAGCTGACCAGTTTTAGAGACAATATATATGTAAATGATGCATAATCTCTTGTGCAGAAAAGTCCCTCTGTACAAGTGATTTCATTATAACTTTCAATAAGTTTTGTGGGACTGCTATCACTATTACAGTCGTGAACAATGGAATTAAATGCAGTGTTCATGACAGAGGAGCGTGGCTCTCCTTTTGATGCACATTTTGTTAGGTATTCAATGCATGCATGGTAATCAATGCCTTCGGTCATTCCTCTTGGTTATAACCTTCACTTTGTATTTAATGTTCTTATTTTTCGAACAGGCTCAAATTCAAGCTTTGTCGTGGTCATAGAAGGTTCAAATGGAAAGTTAAATCTACATTGAATACTGCATTTGGACAGTATTTTGTAAGTCTACATAATCACTATCAGATTCTTGAATGTCTTTATGATATCTCTGACAAGGATGAACTGATGGTTTTATCCAAGTATTATCATCTGGTGGGTCTGGGTTGTATGTGGATAACAGCCAGTCTACATACTTGTATTTGTTGATTCAGTTCTGATAAATCTGCTGCGTCTGCATTGTTAAGTGACATGTCAGCTAAGAACAAATTTTCCGCATATGGGGCCTTGGTCTGCGACTTATGCTACTTATGACCCCAGAGAAATGGGTTACCTTCTTTTGTATGTCTACAATACTCGCCAAAAATCTTGAAACACTTGTGTCTGTTTCCCCTTCCCCAGTGTTGATTTGGGTATCACAGTGGTTTCAGTGCTTCAAAACACGCATGGCTCAACATTGGGGAGGGAGAAGGCACATTTCGGAGGGGAAAACAGTGTGAAGTAGAAATGTCAGGATTTTTCCAGAAAATTCGAGAGAAACGGTGTCTGTTTCAACGATTTGTGACGAGTATTGTCTTAGCGTCTGAGGGGCGTGGACGGGTAACGTAACTGTGAACAATTTAATACGCTCTATGCCGAAACGAATTGATATGGTGATTAGAAATGAGGGGAAGCGTATAAAAATATTAAAGAAATACCACTATTTCCATTTTGTAGATAACTGCCTGAGATTTCCTCTCGCAAAGTATAAACTTTCAGAGACAATAATAACTATTACACTATACGCCAAAAATAAGGAGAGAGGGGTGGTGTTGCATATTTCAAACAAAAGGGAGTGAAAATTGCTCCGATGGCCATCAAGATGACGTTTAGCGATTTTTACATAGCAGAATGACTTTTTCTGGTCATTGTATGAAATTGATTCGCTATTCATTGTGATATTATTTCTCTTGGAGCTCCTGAGAAAGAATAGTGAAGTACATTGCCTCTTAGTCCTTATCTCAAATAACTACACAAAGGTGTCAAAGGAACACGGATCCTTTTCCTTCTTTTTCTATATTCTGAACAGTTCTATGTACAAAAATTAGCTAACTTTGTAGAAAATTACATTATTAAAAAAGATCATTTGTTGTAACGACCAGTCGACCTTCTTAGCGCTGAAACTCAACGATTCACCACTGTGTTCTAAAGTAAAGTAATTATACTACCATAGACTTTAAGAACTATCGGTTCACCATGGTGAAGCCCTACAAATAGCCTAATGCCGTGTTTAGACTTGAGCGTGCTACCGAGGTATTGGAGTTTACTTACCTAGGTTAATATTTTGCGTGTGTAAACGCCAACTAATACCGTAGTAAACACCGCTTAAGACAATAGAAAGTTAACTAAGGTAAAAGTTCGGTCTACTCTGCGAGCAGGCATGGTTAAGGTCGGTAACCAAGGTTTGGATGACAGATACATCCGCTTGCGGTCGCATAGAATTTCACATCCTGTGGTGTCGGGATTGCGTCAGGCTCATTCGATCACGTAATCTAGTGTCCTTCTTTGCCAAATCCGGACCAACCAATCGGACAATGTATTCGAACGTACATCTTGATATTCTAAAGTTCTCCTTCCACCATTCTTCAACAAAATTTCCGTTTAATAGAGCTTCAAACCAGAATTGGTTTCTCGGCCACAACCACGCACGTCTAACGCGCCTTGTCTTGCGAAGGGCAATTTGTAGCAGAATTAATCGCTTTCGTCTCGACCTCTTTAGGTGCTGCAAAAGTAAGAGCTGCTGCAATCTCGATTCCTGGGTTTGCTGATCAAGAACAAGAAAATAGAACGCGAGGACTACAAGAGCCACAGCTTCTCTTTTAAACACGAGCATTTTATGCGTGGATTTAGAATTTGCCGCCAATTCAATAAGATTGTGATTGATGACAGATTTACCTTAGTTATTTGAGCCAGTATAAACACTGTACAAATGTACCAGGGTTTAGTAAGTTAATGTTTACCTTGGCAAACGCTTGAGTGTAAACACAGCATTATTGAATAGGTTAATCAAGAAAATTATCCCTAAGGTGCATGTTCCGTGATCTGTTCTATCACTTAAAACACTTGTAGATGCAGTAGCTTTAGTTTTTGGTTCCTAAAAAAGGCAAGAATTTCCCAAACACTATGGTGAATCGTGTAATACTTAAGCCATGGCAAAGATTAAATGTCAACAAACTCGGCGATATTTACATAAGATCAGTCGTAATTGAATTAGTCGTCTTGTGGGAAAATAAGTCGACTAAAACATTTTCCACACGGGGGGACTGACTTCTGCTGTTCCTCGGGTATTTGATGGAAGAGATTGAAGACCCGCCACCTTACCTTAATATACAGTCTGCGTTTCTTGAATAGGAAAGACATTTAGCAACAGACATACCCTTATTTATCGAGCTGAGAAAATCTAATCAGCTTACGTACATATCATTTCCCCTTTTCAAAAGTTGCAATATGTGTCTTCAGAATGCAGAAAGTGAAGTTTCATCAGTGACCTCACATTTTCCGCATGTCTTAATTACTGCCTGTAAGTGTAACACATTGCTTTAAATTCCCTTATTTTTATCTTATCCTTTTTTTTCAAATATAACTGAACAATAATCCGACATCCTAAATTTCTCTTCCCTATCTGTGCGCGAACCAAGCAGGTATATTCCATCGATGATTGAAAAATTCGTCTTGAACAGAAACCGTTATTCTTTCCTCTCTTCAGACTAAATACAATACTCATCAAAAATCTTGAAACACTTGTGTCTGTTTCCCCTTCCCCAATGTTGATTTGGGTATCACAGTGGTTTCAGTGCTTCAAAACACGTGTGGGTCAACACTGGGGAGGGAGAAGGCATATTTCAGAGGGGAAAACAGTGTGAAGCAGAAATGTCAGGATTTTTCCAGAAAATTCGAGAGAAATGGTGTCTGTTTCAACGATTTGTGACGAGTCTTGTAGAATACCTACACGGTCTTATAATGAAATGGAGCTTGGGAGACAGTCAACTGAAAATAAAAGCAGATTCTATACTCACAACAACCTCCAATATGACTGTATCTGAGATATATCAAGGATAATAAAGAATAAATAAATTTTCATGTTCGTACCGAAATTATTAGAATTTACGGGTATTTTTTTTTTGGGCTGCTTACATGAATCACGGACCAAGGGCCAAATTTGCAGACACAAAGTTTGCGATTATGTTCACCTTTCTCTAATTACAAGAGATAACTTTAGTTTAGAACTTGGCAATTTAAAATTATCGCAAGAAACGAAAAAGCTATGTTCATGGAAAATTTCAGTTCGTGGCATTTTGATTCAGGTAAGATATTCAAGATTATCCTTTTTTCTCGCAGACTACGGACACCATACTGTATTGTTGCCAAAAACAACGAAGCAGTCAAACACGAAAAACCCACCGAGCCGCTCATTTGTATGTTAATGCAACACCCAGGTTTCAGTGCTGTCTGCTTGAACTGCTGGGTACTGCAGACAGCTTGGTACCAGTACAAACAGCAGTACCATAACTCCCATGAGGGCCCAGAACATAAGCAAAACTTTCACATAGCCTATAGGCATCTGGCAAGGTGTTGCTGGGGTATTTTGAGACGAGAGGTTACGTATAGACTTGTCCTTCAATCTTCTGCAATTTGCTGTATTCGAGCACACTTTCCTCTCCCAGGATTTCGCTTTGCTTTGTTTTTTTATCAACATAAACCTTAAAGATGAAATGTTGAATTTAGAGCATTCACAGTTATCTTGCATTCAAACATTCATCACAATTGTCAAGTTGTTACCTCGTTCTCGTTCTCGTTCTGTTCATGCATGGGTTAATTCCTAAATGTAATAAATAAAGTGATTTGGTTTAATCTTTATTTGCCGTGGTTTACAAAGAGTAAGTGTTGTAGAGAGTGTTCCGCGCAGATAGGTAATTAAATCAGTCAATCGGCAACAAATGTATCACTTTTTAAAAACGTGATTTTATTGTGCTGACTGCAGTGTGCTTGTCAGGGCAATTATAGTTTGATGACAGTGAACGGGGAGCAACAGATCTTTCCAAGACACTGGTGTCCTGTCCCTGAAGAATCCACTTTTTTGATATGGGCAACATTTTCTTTCAAAAGGAAACGAAGCAATGTAATGTTCAACTGAGGTGTTACAGATATACAGTATACGACAAAGTGAAATCAGATCAGGAGTCATAATTGCCTTCAGGGCAAGTTGATTTAGACTGTACAATCATTATGGAGTGGGAAATAAACTTACTGTAGGTGCATTTGACTACAACCTTCTTGACCGTGTGTTCTCCTTTCTTGTTTTTTGGAAAGGCAATGTTCACTCGTTCAGAACCATCGTTTTCTCGATTGCTGTTCTCGTTAAAGTGCAGGATCGCTATCTGCAACCTTAAACACTAACTTATTGCCGGTGTTGTTGTCACTGTCTTGTTGAGTTTTTAGTTTGAGGAGGACCAATTTTAAAAATTGTTGGAACAACATTGGCTTTGGTTGAATTTTTCATCTTCAAACCTAACGACTCAGCGATAATAATTTTAGCAATCTTCAGTGAAATGTGTGTTTTTGATCTGATTTCACTTTGTCTTATACTGTATATCTGTAACACTATTTCAAGTAATTGGTACTATAATTTATTATTCATTATTACATGTTATTCCCCATTAGAACTAATCAGCGATGATAATATTTGGGGACCCCAAGTTTGACTAATGTTATCCACTTGAGGATTTGTCATAACCAATGAGAAGCCTGTTACTGGATAACAGAATAATACAAAATAACAAAGATTATATTAGCCTCTAGCAGTATCCACCTCAACCAATTAACTTTCAGAAACAAGAATTTTGATGATCTTTTCGAAACAAAAAGCACTGTGTGTGTTGCCAACTCCTAATTCAAAAGCTCATGGGGCACGCTTGCAAAAAAAAAAAAAACAATACATTTGAAAACAACCGAAAGGAAAACTCATTATTTTAACTGTTTTCACTTTATATTACTCAGAACAAGACAGGTTCGTTTTAATCTAAGTGGGCGATCTTAAACAAAGGATCCTCACTGACAGAAACAAAGTCAGTTGATTTTAGTTTCTCACAAGCCCATTGGAAATGTCACAGCTTTTAGTAAGATTTTTCCTTGCGTCTTCTGAAAGCAAAATTAACAGCATACACCAGCACAAAGGAAAAAGCCAAGACTATGTTAGAGGACTGAACTCCCAAATTGCCTCATTTTCTACACAGAAAGTGCCGTAGTGGTTGTATTTCGATCTAAAAAAGTCTCAGGTGTACTGTCAATATTGAAACCACAGGGCTTTTTATTAACCAGCAAGAGGCACGTAACAAAAAAATTGTTGAATAACCGAAGTCTTGTTAGCCACTAACATTACCCACATTAGTCAATGTAAAATAAGGAAACTTACACCAAACATTCAATTACCTCAATGATGATTATCTTTGACAAGTAGACAAGCGAGTGAGTTTCACAAAATTGTTTTCAAAAAAACAAGAGCATATTATATGCTAAAATCACTCAAACCCGCTTTAAAAGGAACAAATTAGTTTCATTTTTTTTAACTATAAGATAAAGGAGGAACTGTCAGAGGTCACGTGATGCTATCATTTCAAGATGGACTCAACGGAGGAGAATGTGTGGCAAGCGCCGATGTTTTGGAAATCTAGGTTATTGTACCTGTATTGCGTCAATCCCAGGTATGTTTTTGAACTCACAATACGTAACTTACCTTTCCTGAAGCTAAAATGTTTGTTTGGGCATGTGAGTTTCCCTGGATCTCTGTCAGAACGGCGCATGGTTGTTTTCCCCCGAGTGCAACCGAGTGCTTGATAAAGTAAAAGATGTTGTCTCGCCTTGCATTATAGAGGTTATATCAAGTGTCGAATTCCAGGTAAGACTCTCGTAAGGTAACAATAAATTTCCCGCCTGTTTAAAAACATTGTTGGAGAGTTAATGATATTTTGAGTGAATTGCAGATTCACCCAGATCAAGTTGAAGATGATGGAGGAGAAGTGATGCTGATTTTGGATGTTAACATGGATAAAATTAATCTTTCATTCACTGCCTCGCAGTGTTCAGTTAAAGCCAAGATTCCGTCTTCTGTCAAAACGACCTATTTTATGCCTTACTTAGATCCGAATAGAGTGAATTGCAACTGTGCCAATTCATTCCATCAAATATCAGTACATTCTTCCTATAGCTAGTTTTAAGTACTTTGCTACAGTGACAATTACCAAGAAAGTAAGATGGATGAAAAACAGGGATACCTATAAATATAATGAAGATATTTGACTTCCTATCATTCATGTGATATTGGCTCTAGTTATGTAGTTCTGGTTTTCATCAGCATAGTAGTCCAACTGGCAATGCAAGTAAAAAAGCCTTTCATCACTATTGGGGGACCCACTTGGTTGCGTCAGCGCGTCAATACAAGTATATGGCATGAAGAACACTATCCTACAACCAAAACCATCAGTGAAGTGGGTCCCCTAAAAGTAACCTCCATATATTTTTATGTATCTGAGAGATTAAGAATGTTGTGTGAAATTTCCAGTGATAATTAATTTTGTTTAAAGTTTATACTGCCTTCATGTTTCGTGTAGTGATAGCAACATAAACTATTAGCTGGTTACCTGGTTGATGATTTGACAAAAAAAAACAGAACACAAAATGTAACTCATGTGCAGTATTCAATTTCACAGGTTATTTTTATCATTTCCCAAGTGTATTTATCTGATGTATAAATTCTGTTTTCGCTATGAAAGTGATCTGCGTTTTACTAAAAGATCCCCAAATTTGTCCAGTTTGAATCGATATAATCTTATCCAATCAAATTTGCAGGGTACTTGTTAGTTAGCAGAGGCCATCCCAGGTAACCCCCAGACCCAGTGCTTGTCTCCAGATTGAGTGGGCCAGTTTCGAACCCTGGCTGGGGACATTGTGTTGTGTATTTGGGCAAGACACTTTGCTCTCACAAAGCCTCTTGCTACCCTGGTGTATAAATGGGTACTGGCGAATTTAATGCTGGGGGTAACCCTGTGATGGACTACAATCATAGACAAAAGTAGTTGGGAAGGTTATGTAAATGAACCACACCAGAGCTGCATTTCAACCTGCTTCCGTCAATGCTCAAAAGAAATAGTTTCACTTTCTCTTACATAGGCCCCCTCCCCCCTATTCAATGTTGGAAGGTAAGTCAACAATTTCCCACTGAAACCATTCAGTTTTGCACAACATTGAAGGAGGGGGGAGGGGAGAGAAGCAATGACGACTTCAAAAGTGCTAACCTTCCCAACAGTTTTGTCTAAGATTGTATGAGAGTAGGAAATCTGCTTTGAACGCTTATAACTCTCGTGGTATTTGACATGTGGCTTCCATTTCTTATTCTGGACATGTTCTTATAATGTACTTTCCAATGCATAAATAAAATCTCACAATAGTGAAATTTGGTTAAAATCATCGTTTTATGATTTGGATTTCAGACTTGCGTGACCTTCACAACGTTACTCGAAAATCCGTTCTGTTGGGGAAGTGTTTACTAAGAAGGCCATAAAAAATACATTTTTGTTATTTGATGTTTCATATTCGTTAAAAGATAGCTTTCTTTTTTAGAGGACGTTAGAAGAATGCCAAAAACTGTTTTATTTCAATTGATTTAGCAAGAAATGGTGCAAGCAGTGCGAGAGCACTTACATTACTCCCGACATCACTCCCAACATTACTCCATTTTCGAAGCCTAAAATAATGCCTTTACAGCACAGCTACAGATAAATTATTGAAACTGGAGTGTAAAGGGTTTCAAAGGAAATAGTAGTAGGACTTTTCATGGTCATTTCAGCTTTATTTTAGGTAAATTGCAACATTACTCCATAAAGAGAGCTTAAATTGAAATAACATATCTAATTAACCTTTGTGTATACATGGTTTCAATGGAGTAATGTTGAAAATAAGTGGATACAATAACTTTTGTCCATAATCAGAAAAACATTGTACGTATTCCAGTATGCTTTACATATAACTACGTTATTGTTGCAAAATATCACATTCATTGGGCATATATTTCGCATTTTCTTATGGAGTAATGTCATGGAGTAATGTTCACATACATGTTTAATGTTCCCAAAATAGGTCAATGATTGACAGGCCATCCTACTCACGCTACTGGTGCGAAAAAAGTAATCACTGTTAATTTACTTATTTAATGTGACTCTGCTTGAAATGCACATGACGTTGTTAAAAGGCGCTGCTCTCAACGTGGCAAAGTGCAACTGACGTCCGCCATTGTAAGAGTTTAGTCCGTGAACTCGTTTGACCTTTCAAGACCAGCTTTTTGGCTTTAATTAACTATTATTCAGTCTTCTCCCCTTTCTGTTCATTTACGAAGGAATTTTCATCATGTTATTTGCTCTACAATTTAATACCATTGAGACATTAATGCAACACTGATGACGTCCTAACACATGTATGAAAGTTGAAAACTTGCCTTATTTTTAACCAGATAAACGCCTAAAAATCATAATAACATGGCACAAAAAGCAGTTAAATGTTAAAGCAAGCACTACTTGTGTTTGTTTTTCAAAGGCACTGTAAAAGCTAACAAAAAGGTCGTCTTTCCAATTTAAGACCACACCCAGAATTTTCAGACAATCATAGACAAAAGTAGTTGGGAAGGTTATGTAAATGAACCACACCAGAGCTGCATTTGAACCTGCTTCCGTCAATGCTCAAAAGAAATAGTTTCACTTTCTCTTACATAGGCCCCCTCCCCCCTATTCAATGTTGGAAGGTACGTCAACAATTTCCCACTGAAACCATTCAGTTTTGCACAACATTGAAGGAGGGGGGAGGGGAGAGAAGCAATGAAGACTTCAAAAGTGCTAACCTTCCCAACAGCTTTGTCTAAGATTGTAGCATCCCATCCAGGGGGGAGTAGAAATACTCCTAGTTGCTTCATGCTACGGAAACCGGGATAAGCTCTGGCTTGATGGGCCACTTGGCTCGTATACAGAGTTTTGTCAGTTAGCAGAGGCCATCCCAGGTAACCCCCAGACCCAGTGCCATTTCGGCTCTGGTATTGACAAATCCCCAGTAGTCATCAAGTGGATGTACAGTCCAGACAATCAAATGTCTATTGTGATTAACCTCTACAATCCCACTTATGCAGATTAAAAGCAGAAAAGCAAACCTTGTGCATTCCTGTCTGTCTCAGGCTACCTTACCAGATTAAAACAACCATGCAATACAACAAAGTGAGGACAGGAAGTCACATTACAAATTCCTTGTTTGCATTAAATATTACAAGTCTCACACAAGCAACAGATACTTGAAGACTGGGTAGAAATATGAAGTAAAAAAGAATTTATGCCTGTTTGAAAGAGTTTTTAAAATAATGAATAATGGCCTTTACCGTTTTGAAGTATCTTCCTTTTGTTTTTGAGATATTTGAGTTTTCGTGTTTTGCAAATTAGCAAATTGATGACGTCATCAATGGTTCCACTGGAAGATGGATCACAAAATCAAGAATATCTCTCAAAGTGTAACAGCAATATGATTCAAACTTGGCATGACTAATAAGCTTTAGGTAAGGTGCAAGGTGGTGCAGAGTATAATGTAACCATGGCAACACTTTTGGCTCCAGTCCCTTTTGGTTATAAATGAAGTTTGTCAATTTCTTCTCTTTTTTTTTTTTTTGTCTCTTTTGCATTTGACAACATGGCGGCCGGACATGACGAATGGATCTCCGGCTTAAAGGTCTTTGAACTGAGGGAAAAACTCGCCGAATTTGGTCTTTCTACTCAAGGCAACAAAGACGAATGGATCTCCGGCTTAAAGGTCTTTGAACTGAGGGAAAAACTCGCCGAATTTGGTCTTTCTACTCAAGGCAACAAAGAAACACTCAGGGAACGTTTAGCCAGCTCTTTAGATGCTGAGGGAAACAAAGATCATGATATTTTTAGCGATGATCCGCCGAATGAAACTGAAATGACTAACTTCATCGCTTCTTCGACACAAGTCACTATTCCCGTTATTGATTCTGCTTCTGCCTTTGATATCAAAGCCTTTGATATCAAAGCTAAGCTCAATTCTGTTTGCGAGGACATTGAGCTTCTGAGATTAAATTTTGAAGCGTTGAAATGATCGACTGATCTTTCCACCAAGTGTGGCTCAGTCGAAGCTTTAGAGAGGGAGAACTTGGCTCTAAAAGCCAAACTCAAAGAAGTAGAAGCTGAAAGGGACTCACTTAAACTGGCACTGACATTTTTAGCGAAAGATATGAATGATTTAACTTGCAATCAAATTTCAACCGAAAAAAGGAATCAAAGTTCGGGACAAACTACGGAAGAGGCCCCTTGGGACCTGGTCGGGTTGAAAAAGAAAAAGAAGACTCAAGATTTGCATTCGAAAGAAAATGCCGCAAAGAATACCAAGAAGACCCGATCAATGGCCACACCTGAGCCTCAACCTCAACAAAGCTTAGATGCAAATTCTGATCAAGCGAGTACCAAGAAACATGTTGTAGTCATCGCAGGAGATTCGCTGATTAAAAACGTTCAAGGTTGGAGGGTCTCTAACCCTGGTGAAAATCCTTACAGGATCTTTAAAGATCTTCAAAGATCTTCAAAGACCTGACAAAGATCTTTAAAGATGAAGATCTTCACAGGATCCTTGAAGGATCTTTAAAGGATCTTCAAAGATTTTCTAACATTGAGGACTCTTGGGATACTTCATCAAGATCCTTGAGGAAATTATCAGGATCTTGCAAAGATCTTACCAAGATCCACACACAAAATCTTGGAAAGATCCTCAAAAGGATCCTTGAAGATCCTCAAAGAGTGACTAAGGATCTTACAAGGATCTTAAAAGGATCCTTGAAAGGATCTTAATAAAATCTTTGACAGGATCCTTAAAGATCATACTAGGATCTTTTGAGGATCTTTGAAGGATCCTTATAGTGATCTTGAAAGAAACCTTAAAAGGATCCTCGAAAGATCCTCAAGGATTGTATGAGGATCCTTTAAGGATCCTAAAAGAATCTTCAGAGGTATCTTGAAAAGATCTTTATCAGGATCCTTAAAGATCCTATGAGGATCCTTCAAGGATCCTAAAAGGATCCTTAAAGTGATCTTGAAAGGATCTTTGTTACAATCCTTGAAAGATCCTATGAGGATCCTTATAGTAATCTTGAAAGGAACTTTATTAGGATCCTTGAAAGATCCTATGAGGATCCTTCACGGATCTTAAAAGGAACCTTAAAGTGATCTTGAAAGGATCTCCGTTAGGATCCTTGAAAGATCCTCATAGGATCTTTCAAGGATCTAAAAAGGATCTTTAGAGTGATCTTGATCCTTCAAGGATAAGGATCTTATAAGGACCTTTTTAGGAGTGAAGTGTATAAAATCCCCAAAGATCCTATGAGGTATTACGTACATGTACCCTCAAGCATCGTTAAGGAACCAAACTTTGAACATAAAAATAATCACGCTGTACACGAATCAATTAAAAAGAAAACGTTTATTCTGATGTAATCCATTGATTGTCGGAAATATCAGTAACAGATTACCTTGTTTGATGAACTCGTAATAGCTGCAGGCCGGGCCAGAAGCAATATGAAACAATATACTCTCGAAATATCAAATAATTCGTGTCAGCACGTAATCCTTTAAAAAAATACCAGGGCTAAAATACAGAATTCAGGGCCACATCTAGAGACTCTAGTGATGAATCGGCTCTATCAGTATCTTTTCACATTCCTTTAAGGGTTAATTCGATGAGTCTGCTATGATTTTTGCTCACTTTTTCTTTAACACAGTGCGATGAATCGGAGGGTTGTAATCCTCCGCCATCTTCGATAAAACGCGAGAGATAAGACTGGAAACTAGTGAGCCATTTCCCTTTTGGTCAGCAGTCACCAACGACGGCTCCTCTTACAGTTCGGCGGTTTTATTCTAAGTTTGAATCAACGAGCATAAATCTTATGATTCATGATTGTTTTGCCCTTTAAATACTGATTCAAAACGAGGAAATGCATACAGCAATCCAAGTACAAAGGTAGGCGCTAATTATAAGCAGATAATATTTGAGTTGATGACTTATTGTCCTTAGCTTAAAAATGACGATAGACTAAATCGGCTAACTCAACCAATTCAAATCTCTCGGGGTTAAGATTCTTTGTGTGTTTTTGCATGGCAATGAAGCATTCACTTTTAAAATGATATGGTAATACTGGAACAAAACGTTTTATTTCGAAAAGATTTTAATTGCGTACAACATTGAGTTAGCCGAAATTCGAACTTTTCAAACTTCAAGTCCCAAAATAATTTGACATGTACAGGCAAGGATTATAATTCGGCTTACTTGCTCTAATCCTGAAAAAAATAGGTGAACCTTTAACGAGATTACTTACTAGTAATAAGGTTTACATCAAAAGAGTGGTTGTTGCAAATTATATGATTGGCAAAGGATTCCTTCGATTCTCTGTAAATGCTACGTGTCTGAGGTTCATAGCAATTTTCAAATTAAAGGTTAGGTGATGCACATTTATTTCCACTTCCACGGCATGACTTGCGAGTACATGTGGAATTCATGATAATCAATATGAGTAATTTGCCCTTATGGCTTTGTTTTTCTTTCAGGATGCGTAACTGCAAAATATTCAGAAAAAGTTCTCAAAAAGCAGCCTCAGCCGACAATAGCACCAAATACTGAGTGAAGAAAAAAATTAGTACATGTAATAAAAAGATAAATAAAATGAAATAAATACAAATGTGTTCGGTAAAATCAAACGTTATTGTTGTGGTACATGTACTTGTACTTGTAATGTTTCTCTTTCGCTGTTTTTCTAGGCTACAATTTAAGGTTTTTGTCTTATTTTTAAGAAATATTTTCTCAATAAAAATGGCTGTTTGTGAAAATATTTTAAATATTCCCAGCCATATCTTCGATATTAATGAGTACTTGATAAAAACTGTATGAGTATCTATATTTTATCTCTATTGTTTCTATGATTATTAATATACATTCAAGTCATATTATAGGTAATTTTGAGAAATTGGTTTACTGTATGCAGCTAGACTTTTAATTAATGGATAACCATGCATGTGACTAAATAACTCCAAAAGCTACTATAATTGTCAGTTGAATAAGATGTGAGCAAAGTTGTCACAGAGTTTCAATGTTAAAACAACAATGTTGTCAAAGGCAACTTGATCCACATCAAGTCTGTGAAAAACAATAGTCAGTGCATCATTTGTTCAGGTTTGTTAGATTTTTATTTTATTGGATAACAAGCCAGGGTGATAAGCCTTACCAAACTTCA
>NC_090880.1:14082463-14087463 GCF_036669935.1 Montipora foliosa
AGCTGGAGAAAATAACTCCGAGATCGCCGGAGAATACGGCATCAGCGAGTCGATGGTTCCGTCGCTGGAGGAAAGATAAGGCAAATCTGTTCAACAGGGAGCTTATCGGGGAGCGTATCCCAAGCTCGATCAACGACTTTTGGCGTGGTTTTCAGAGCAAAGAATTCAAGGTAAGATTTTCTCTTTAATGCGTACGGTTTTTTTGCTTGGAAATCCACTTGCGTTTTTGTTTCAAGTTTGCTATGGTGTCATTTGACAAGCTTGTTTACACGATCTGTGATGGTGCAATCTCGTTCCCAGACTCCTCGTTCCTTCGATGTGTAAACCAAGCTTGGCGCAATGCTTGGCGCTATATTCCCGAGGAGATGGTGAGGCGTTCGTTTGAAAGACTTGTGGCACCTCTATAATGCACTCGACGGCACAGAAGACGATGCAGTAGTCGACGAGAATATTCCAGAAAGTGAAGACGAGGAAATGGACGACGAATTCGAGACAGACAGAGAGGAAGAAGACGAGCAGTAAGATCGATCCCGATCACACAACAACACGAACGGCTCCTTTACGAGCCACCAACTAATAAAAATCCATATTACACCAACAACAACTTCTCTTCATTTTACAAGTAATTTAGTTCGGCTTGTAAGTGAATACACGTTCATTTGCTGCTGTTTTAATTTGCTGAGAAAATTATTTTTATCAAAAATACTCGGCTATAAGCCGAGACCCCTTCTACGGCTTCAAATTTGCCCAAATTGAGTGAGGATTTGTGTAAAAATCGCTCGGCTTATAGCTGAATAAGTACGGTAGATTGTGATTTTGTTTTCCCCTTGGAATCACTGATGATGTCATCAGTTTAAACACGAAAACCTTAAGAGGCTGTCTCTGTTAAAGCAGTCCGGTCGATCTGGTTTGAAAAATAGATTCCGCTCATTTTTTGTGTGTTGCAAGACCTTCATGCGCTTATACTAAAACCACAATCCACTTGATGGGATCTTTTAAATTATTGGAGTTTTGAGGTATTTTTGGTTCACCCGCTTGAATGCTCTTGGCGCCCTATATCGAAGCTTCAACTTCACCCAACTTTGAAGATCAATTTATCACGAACTAGCAAAGCCTATACAAAACAAAAACGATGGCCAGTTACTTCATGTCTTTTGAATAGACAAAGGTGACTTTCATTGACATTGAGATTGAATGAAGCTACCAGCGAGACTTTAAAGGCACCCCTATCATAGAGCTTGATCAGACACGTGAACACCAATCAACTTCAAACTCTATTTATGAAAAAGAATCCAACGCAGCTGGAAAGTAAGTACCATATATAATGTCATTACGGAGAGAAACCTTGCGGCCCGTCCTTGATGGAATATTTATAGCTCTCTGAACTTGCCTAATTTCGGCGATCTCCAAGTTTTCCTTGCCTGTTGTTTCTGCCTATGCTGATGACACTATGCTGGTTGTTTCTTCTGTTCCTGGTATTTTGGCTGTTATTGATGTTTATTCTTTGTATGAGAGGGGGTCTGGGGCTAAATTAAATTTTGAAAAACATGAGGGCTTGTGGTTGGGTTGTTGGAACGGTCGCACTGACTCACCGGTTAACATTACTTGGTTGTCGGTGAAGGTGAAGGTGTTGGGGGGTTTTTCTGGGTCCGGGAAATCTGGAGGAGGACAATTGGAGGCCGCGTATCACCGCGGTGGAAAATGCTTTGAACTCTTGGCGCCAGAGATCGTTATGTTATAAGGGCAGGGCACTTGTTATCATCAATGCCTTGGCCCTTTCCCGTGTGTGGTACGTGGCCTCTCTTATCCATGTTCCCTGGTGGGTCAGTGTCAAATTAAATACGTTAATTTTAAAATTTTTCTGGAGCGGTAAGTGGGATTTGGTCGCTCGTCGTGTTGGGGTTCAGCCTTCTTGTTTGGGTGGTTTCTCTGTTGTGGATTTTCAGTGTAAGGTTATGGCTCTTCATGTTCAGTGGGTTCGTCAGTTTGTTTCTTCTCCATCCTCTTGGGTCTCTTTCATGGTTTTTTGGTTTTCTTCCTGGCTTGCTGCTCCTCCACATCTTGTTTTTTCTGCTCCGCTTTGTTTTTCTCCAGATTCTCTGCCTCTGTTTTATCGTTCTCTGTTGACTGCTTGGCGGGCGTGTAAAGGATCCCTTACGGCGTCTTCTTTGGGCATTGGTTCGGGTATTGATTTTTGTCCTGTTTCTACTGTGTCTACGAAATCTGCTTATTTCTTTCTTTTGTCTGAGAATGCTGTCTCTCCTCATTGTGAGGAGAAGTTCTTTCCTTTGTTTGGTTCTCTTTATTGGTCTTCTACTTGGCGTCAGCTTTTCTTTTTTGATTTGGATCGTCCTGTTATTGATTTATGTTGGAAAATTTCTCACGGGGTCCTTTACATGGCCGAGAGGCTTGCTGGTTTTGGTTATGCTCTTTCTACTGCTTGTTTTTGTTCTGCTCCGGTCGAGTCTCTTCAACATTTGTTTTTTCACTGTCCTCTGGCGGTCAGTGTCTTGTCGTGGCTTCAGTCTCTTATGTTCTTGGCTTCTCCTCTTTGTCCTTCTATCTTGGTTCGTCATGCGCTTTTTGGTTTCTCGGCTGATGAGTTGTCTGTGGTTCCTGTTGATGATAGGGAGCGTGTGAAGCCTCGGGTTCGGTTTAATCTCCCTTTGTTTTTCTGTCGTTTCCGGTCTGAACGCCTTTGTCGTTATTTTGTCCGTCAGTGGGGTGGTCGTGGTGTGGTGGCTTCATTACAAAATGATGCTTTGGTTGTTCATATTTAAGTTCTGGTTTTGTGTTGTGTTTGCGAGCCCTGGCCGTTTTTCAGGGGTGAACCAAGGTCTTGGCGTTGGGTGAGTCTGTTGACGGGTGGCCTTTTATTGGTCACTCTTCGCCCTTGTGCTGGGTCGTGCTTGTCTTGGTTTGTCCAGTTGTTTTTGAGTCTTTTTTGTCGTTTTGTCGAATTGTCATTTAGGAGTGTAAGTCAGGCGAGGCATCTCGTAGATGCAATTCTTCGTTTGTCTGTTTGTCTTTTGTTAATTTCTGGTAGGGGCAGGGTTCGATTCCCTGGCGAGGTTGGCGTGTTGGTGCACCCCCATTTGAGGTGAACCGTTGTGTTTGACGGATTCATCGTTATGTCTGGCGGCCATTGCACTCACCTTACTGGGGGGCCAGCCATTCGCCTTAAACATAAAAAAACTTTCTATTCAAATCGAAAAAGCACATGACCCTGGACAGTTGGTTCTGTAAAGACAGAATTTGCAATGAATGAAAATGTTTACTATTTACCACATTTAGATAACCAAAACACACAGGACGTTTATGCAAATCATTTCATGGAAAGTATAAAACAAAATTTTCCTAAAACAATAACAACTAAGAATAAGGACAATGCATTAATAATATTATTATAAATTAATATTCAATAATACTTAGCATTGATTATATTACAAATGATTATGATATCTGGAAAAAGATTGCAGTATTTGTAGACCGATGTACAGTCAATTTTCAGTTACAGAAAGTTCTCCATGCATCAATTTTCTGGTCTTATGAGATCATTCACAAAGTATACTGCTTCAAGAGAGAGGTCTAAATTAGCGCGAATATAAGAAAACAACAATTTTTAATATGTCTTACTGGATCTCCTGTGTGCTGCCTTCACCGTTTCCTGGATAAATTCTGCTGCTTTATCCCAGTATTCATGTTGAACACCGAATGAAGGCCATTCTCCTTTGTTTAGTTCACCAAAAAGGGCTATAAATTGTACCAGGGCGATCTCTTCCCTCCTCTCCCACGAAATTGCCACTGTCTTCCTTTTCTGGGGCGAAAGTAACTGCTTTGGGCTTTTAGGAGATCGAACCAACTTGCCTTTTCTCAGTATTTTGTGACTGACGTTCAATAAGAAAAAGACAAAGCTCACTCAGTTGACTTTCGAACTGCTTTTGCAGATATGTAGTCTGCTGAGTAAAAACAAGATCAGAAATCAAAGAAATCAGAGGCCAAGAGAAATAAACAAACACCTTTTGCAAAGGGCTTCCGTTTTCTTGAAAAGCCAACGCACGTCTGGCAGGTTTTTCCTTGAGTACACCTTCAACTTCTTGTTCATGAGGGCTCTTTTCAGTAGGTTTGTTTGGCGTATTGCCGGTCACGATGTGTGGATGCTTTTCCGGACCATCCATTAGAACTATATCCAGAAAGAAGAATAGAAAGGACATGGTAAATTAAAAATCTTGAGTAAAATCATTTACTGAACTTCGTTAACAACAAAGTGGAAAAAACCAACCCAAAACTCACTTTCACGCAATTTGAGTAATCCGATGCCTTGCTAACACATTTAATTGACGTAAACAGTAGTAGTAGTAGTAGTAGTAAGGCTTTATTTAAACACAGAAAAGCATCAGTTTAAGCTTTACAAGTTAAAAACTAAAACTATTTACAACTGCTTTACATGATTGCCGTGTGGGAATCCGATATGCTGGATACCTTCTTCACGTTTTGCTTAAATTGATCAACAGATGCAACATTCTTTAAGCTACTGGGCAAGTTATTCCATAATGTGGCCCCGCTATAGGAGAAGCTTCGCTTTAAATAATTAGTTCTCGGTTTTGGCAAAGCCAGTTTTCCCTCAGAGTTTCTCTGTTTGTTTTGACTTGTCAAAAGGTTTAATTAAGATTGTAGAATATCAGCTGTCAATTTGATATCTGTTACCTGGTGAATGAATCAATCTTTGTCTATTGTACCTTTAAATTTTGTGAACTTTGTACTAAGCTATCATTCTGTAATCGAGTGAGCAGTCTTTCCTGCGAACAGAACATGGGTACACGCTCACGAAAATCCAAAATACCCTGCTCTCGAAAATCTGTTGGGCTATCTCGATGACCCTTTTCCGTCTTTACCTCGTGCAACAGGTGATCAACAAAAGTCCCAGAGCACGAAGTCCAAGAAAAGCACGCTTCAAGAGACAAGGACCCCAGCAAAACATCAACTTTTGTCGTTATATA
>NC_090880.1:14107463-14109963 GCF_036669935.1 Montipora foliosa
GGGTAGAAAGATGTGGTGGCGATTCTGAGAAGCATAGTGGAAACTAATTGTTAAATAGACTCAAAGACATGCATAAAAACATGTCACACGATGTCTTGTCACTGACTAAAGTTACAGGATAGACATGTTACTGGAATACTACAATGAATAATACCTAAAGTCCAGGCTCTAATTTGAGTGCAACCATTGTAAAATTTATTTATTATTATAATACTTGTCCACAACATTTCGTTTAATTAGCTCTGCAAATATTACACTAAAAGAAGTTCTGTTCGTATGAGAAGACCACTACTCGGTTTGTCATTTTGCGTGCAACAATGCGAGTTGTTGTTAACTAATGCAATTTCATTGATCATTTTGAAATTATTTCTTTAGTTAACAGACTGGATTGAAAGACGATATTGTCCGCTTTTTATTTCCATGAAATAGAGGCAGAAATGAGGGAAAGAAAGTTACACTGGGTATTCAAAGGAAAATTGGACGATGCTTGTGATGACTTTATGACATACAAAGATGCATTGAAAATTATACCCACCCAATGACAAGTTGCTCTCAAATGTGTAGAGAAAGGGGTAAGATTATTTTCCTGTTATTATAAATATTTATTATATGTTTAGTTGCTTCCACTACTTCATACATATCATTCGGGCCAGAACAATCATCATTACTAACAACAGCTTCCAATCTCCATCGCTTATAATTTAAAAAAAACAAATGTGGAACCGGTAAGCTTCATCAATAGCAAGGTACAAAAAATTACCACAAAAGTGTATATTAGGGAGATCACATATATAAAGTAGATACAATCTACCGTGTCTGTGCAGACCCCAGTTGGGTGGTCTATCTCCACTCAGAACATTTTTTCTTTTTCTTTTCACTTTGAAAGGTTGTGAAAATTTCGTTTGCATCGATGGGATATGGAAGCTTCGCCATCCTCATTGCCTTTACCCAGTAAAATCATACATTTCTGGACTGCCTACTTTAAATTACCCCAACGTTTGCACAGAGGAACCAGAAACGCAGGCATCGGCCTTCTGCGCGGAGCACAGTGAGCTTGCAAAGGAGAAAAACATGCCAACCAAGTTGAGGGCATTCATCCACGATTACTGCAGAGTTGCTTCTTCAAGTTGGTGTTGTCGTGCAGGTCTAGTTGGCATTGCACACCAGCATGTGTGGCATCTACTGAACTACAGCTAGTCATGGTGATAAAGGTTGATCAACAGTAGACAATGCATTTGATTTTGTGTTTTTGGCAGTATTTACCTTACTTTTAGCCTTTTGAGTTATTGAAGAATTTCGTTCAGGCCAAGTTGATATGAGCACTTGCGTTTTGATAGGCTCAGATCCTTCAGAAGTCAACCTCAAAAATGCCGAAAAAATCAACGAAATAGCTGGAAGCTTACAGTCTGACAGTGAGAGGAGGGGCTCATCTGCAGCTGAATCTCAAGGTATAGCTCTAAAGTGCATTTGTTAGTGCCTTGCATTGTGAGGGTGGAGGTAAGACAATGTTCTGGCGACCACCCGCTGACCAAAAAGCCAGAGGACTATGGGTAAGAGATTGTAATGTACTTGGCGCAGCACTTTTTACACATGTAGACTGCCGTGATTGTCTTTAGATATTTTAATTCAGAACTGCTATATATATTCTAGCAAATTTTCCGTTAATTCAATGTGACAATTGCGAACTTTTACGTGGACTTAGGCCACACCCACACAAATTCATCTGTGTTGTTATTATTTTTTGGCATCCCCAGTAAACCGACCAATACTAACTGAGGTTTTAGATGACAGGACCTTAAGCTCTTAACTAACGAGAGAGTTTTATTTGCACATACCCCGTAGGGATAGAGACTTTCGTCAGCGAACACAATTCCATCTTACAGAAATGCGAGTATAAAGAAGTCGTTTGCAATAAAGACACTGGTGAAAATCAGAAGACTCTAAGGAAGTGGTCGCGCGGTCTCCTCCACTTTGTACATGGGGGAGGCCATATTGAAAGATGGTGCCCTCTATACATGTAAGAAATTATTATTAAGCCTTATAAATGAATTTACAGTCAGTCTGTTAGTTGTGATAAGTGTTACTCTCAGTGCCAACTCGTATTACGCTCCACTGCATTAATATATAGACTTTTTTTCACAAACTGCTCAATATGGTACAGTTTCCTTTTTCAAAGTAATAGTCTGAAGTGTCCATTAGATTTATGTCATTACCATGCTTTGACATTCACTGCAGGTCTGAAGGTCCTGGCCAGGTCTTCTTGATCACGATTCAGTACCTCCTGAAACGACTGGAGGGCACTGACGAAAGCAAGTGGGAAGACGTGATTGTGGCATATGACAATATGTGTAGTCTGGATAAGCTCTGCATAGCTAGGAAACCACTGCCCTTTCCTGAACTGTACAATTTGATGTGGCTTAAAGTGCGAAAAATTGTGGATCGCTTGCATATGAAAAACCACAAAAACCCAGAATGCAAAGTCAAATATGGCAGCGACGAC
>NC_090880.1:14122235-14129735 GCF_036669935.1 Montipora foliosa
CCTAATGACAAAAGGAAAATGATAATTAGGAGGACGCGCTCTTTATAATGCTTGTAATTATTTGACCAGTGCTCCCATGCCAACTGGCGGAATAATAAAGGAAAATCATGCCTGGAACGCAAGAATGAACTTACTCTAGCTGCCAAGGGGAGAAAATGAAAGAAGAACATACTTTTACCGCACCGTCAAGATACGCTCCCATAAACAGAAGTCCAGTTCATCTCTGGCCACATCTCAGGCGGAAGAGACTACCGTTCAGCCTCTCAAGTTGTACTTTAGTGGCTTTAGATTCCATGAAAATTGCAACTGATATGGTTTATCGTCACCACTCACCATGTCATAATGAAGCGTAAGCAATCTCATCGCAACATGTATACATTGAGTACAGAAGTTTTCCATTTTCCACAGTGTCATCATAAGCTGTTAACCTTTCTCTCGATTTGTTCGGGGGCCTCATTAATACATCATCTAACCGCTGCGATAGGGTATCCGTCTTTTTCCAGCATTGAACATATCGTCCCCGTAGCAAATGGCAAGCGCAGGTCAAACTACTTCTGGGATTATAACACTGTCAGAACTTTAAACTTGGCAATTTTCAGTGTTTAGTTGTCAGTGGGGTTATCCTGAAACATTAAAATCAAAAGTCAACTAGTTTTAAGTTGCAGGCATTTTAATTTTTTCTCTCTTTCTTTGTTTGTCCAACATCTTGACGAGGAAAGAACTTTACGCCTACATTTCTTGCTTGCATGTTTGCCCTCTATCAAATTCTAGAATACTTTGGTCTCTGATTTACTGGCAAAATCATTACATAGCACTCAGAGATTATTGTCTTATTGTGAAACATATGCTTGCAGAATTAGGTTTGATGACAGAATATATATCGTAGATTTGAGTGTCTTACAAGGAATAACGGCAAATTAAAAGGAATCGGGGTGGCAATACCCGGTAACGTTGCGTGAGTATGTTAACAGCTCGTGTTCATGAATACACGGTGTGACAGACATCTATATTGACATTGGTTTTGGCTAAACTATTACAATGGAATTTGTACCTTGTATGAAATAAAGCCTTTAGGAAATCTTTCTGATATACGCAAAACGGGGTGTGTACAGTCAGATTACAGAGATCGAAAGAGCACGAGGCGCGCTGTCACCAAAATGGTGAAGCCCATCCCCCGGAGATGGATTCTCCCCTAAATATGGGTCTATACAACCGGGAATGTGCCACTGGATAGGGTAGGGTTTTTTGGCCCCTCTGCCCTGAAACCAGGGTAATAAAAATTTGACAGTGACGAGTGGGCTCTTTAAAATGGAATACACTTTGCCCATAACACTTTGTGTGAAAACAAGAGCATAGATGTTTTCCTTTGTTCCAAATAGAAGACGTTGTCCTACACAGGGTAGGTATTTCAGGTTTTTTTTTTCCTAAACAGGGTCAGAGATTCAAACCCCCAGCGCAACCATATACCCAAATACGGGTCAAGTGCCCCCCCCCCCCCCCCTCAGGAGCTTGCCAAATAATGGGATAATATTTGGACACGAGAGAGGCCGATTCATTAAAACATCTAACTTAGGTCAAATTAGCCATTTCCAACGATTTCTCTGAATTGTGGGCTCTAGCAGAGGTGAGTGGTCGGGAAAAAAAGAAGCCCAGACTATTGACTATGTTATGTTTAAAAAGCGAGCAGGAGGCGAGTGGTTTTAGACCCGATAAAAACACGTGCTGCAAGTTTTTTGAACGGCTCCAAAAATATTCCTGGAAAAGCGTGTGTCAATAGATTTCATAACAATTATGCTTTCGTGAATGTTGAAAATTTGCATACCAGAAAAACATTTAAGGTATAAATAGTATGCAAGAGAATCAAATGTTACACGTGTTTTAAACTTTTCTTCTACTAACCGAAGAGGACATGGCATCCTGTTCCAGAGCTTTGCAAAGCCTAAAAATGACGAGGAAGAGAGGAATTTAAGTATTGTCTAATATGCCTTTACCAGATTACTGTACATGTACTAATGGCATAGAGAATTTTTCCAGATCTGTATTTAACCAACTGTACTATTAATTTTGTGCAAAAGTAAATTTACTGTGTGTGAAATTAGTTTGAAACAACATTAAATATGCCCCCACCATTTGTTGTGTCAGTTGCGTGTTGATAATTAATTGATATTCCTAAGTCACATGCAGTGTCTTTATATCTGATAAAACACCGCATACTAATAAGGATGAGATTTATCGATTATAAAGTCACTACACATGATGTATTATCAACATTTGATAGGTCGATGGGCTTATGAATTATTAATGAGTTTTTGAATGTTCTCATTAAGAACGTAAAGCAACTTACTTTCATTTCCGTATTGGTGGACTGCTCTCCCAATGTAACCGGACATTGGCCCTGCTAGGACGGGCGTCAGCAGCTTAAAAGTGCAGTTAGATAATGGCTGAAATCTAGATCCCTTTTGGATGCCATAGCATCCATTTGAATCACTATCCCGAGAGACGACATATTGCTTACTTCGATCTGCTAGCAGAGAAGGTCAGAGAGGAATGGAACGAGAGCGAGATTTGAGGAAAATTTCTTTCCTGGGTGAATTGAAATTGAGCTTCACACAAAACCCTTCACCGATTGGTGCAGACGAAAATTCAACGTGGGCAGGAAAAGATGAAAAACCCACCAAACAGATGAATAAATATTGTTATCTTACTTTTTATCGCAAACTAGACAGCGGGTTTGCAGTCTTGCCACAATTAGGTGAAACTGTCAACAATATTGTCAACTGAAACCCTTTGTAGTTGTACCTGTCATGGCTTCGCCATTCGATTCTATTCGGTGTAATTGAAAGAAAAAGAAAGCGATGTGACATGAAAGAAGGTTTGCAGAGGTTAAAAAATGTTTTCGATTTCAGATTTGCAAGATTTGTGCTCGGCCCTTGACAAAGAAGATATTTTTATGCTTCGTGCAAGCAAAATTGCCAAATGCTATTAGGCTATCAGAAATCATACGTGCCATCCCTTCAGCCATGCCAAAGGCAACAAAAGATACATTACTGGCCTATTACTTTAAAAAGTTAGGTCCGGGAGAGGAAATTGACATCGAACGGCTGGTTAATGGGCTTCTGTGTTGCACAGCTGGATCTGCCGCGAATTTCGTTGCAATGGAGTTAGAGAAATTGAAATCCTCGCGCCACCGGTCACCAAACTGTTGCAATTGTAAATCCTTACTAGTTGCACAGAACAAAATCGGAACAGTGACAGTGTTTTTAGGGGGGAGTGTGAAAACTGCCATGAAGCTATCACTTCGATGTAAAGATTGTAAATTTAACTGTGGATATTCCATGTTTGGCAACATCCAAGAAGGTTATCATTTTTTATAAAGAGGAACGACCTTATGTTAAGGCCAATGACGGATTGTTCATGGAAAGAAGTCTTTGCCTCTTTCAGTTTCTTTAGCGTGAGTACACTTTCATGAATCTAATTATTGAGTCTTCTTGCTTCCCACTGCCCCAAGTGTTGACTTCGACAGCACTTCGAGCAGGTAAAGTGCGCGTGTGAGGACATATGGCAAGTATAATCGGATATGAGGGATAGGGGGTGAGTGGTAAGGGGCAGAGGGTAGAGTGCATTTTACTGACTACCATGAATACCAGCTTATTGTTTATTAATGAAATGTTTGTGAAGCACAGGTTAGAAATGAACTGAAGAAATGATCCTCACATTCTGGACAATTTAAGCAATTGCCTCATATATGCACTTGAAAAATATTATTATTATTTTATTATTACTATTATTGTTATTATTATTATTGTTGTTGTAAATATTATTATTATTATTTATTTTTATAATTTTTTTCCTTTGCGGCATGATGATTTCGCGATAGTGATTTTCCTTTTTTTCACAGCAATGACTATTTCTGTTATTCACGAAATAACCCAAACTTTTCTAAAATTTATTTTCCACACACTATGTAATACAGTAAGGAATTATATATCAAGTCCAAAATGTGAAGTTTTTGCCCAGGAATTCATAAGTAGGTCTTGAGCTCGTTTATGTGCAAAGCCGCATCCAGGACCACTGAAATATCAAATTGACAGGGGCATTTTATCGAATACAAGCGATATCGCCAGTCTTTACTTACATGTTTTTGCTGTTGTTTCTGTTTTGTTTCCAGTTATGGGAACTCTAATAACAAGTTTTTGGAAGAAATTATAACCTGTCACTCACCCTATATCCTTCACCCCTACCCCTAACACCTGACCCTTTACCCATCACCCCCGCAATAAAGCTGAACATTAATACATGTATAAGAAATTTACATTCTTTGCGAAGAAGTAAAAATGGACCTTTTTAAAGAGTGTTGATTTTATAAATTTTTTCTGTTACAGGAACCATGCCTGGATGTCTTTTGTCAGCTTTGCAGAAAGCTACACGGAAGTATTCAAAAACATGGACGGGCTACCGGCAGAGCTACAACAGGCTGGGGAAAGATCTCAGGATATACCCACCACGAGTCCCCTAGGTTAAACTCTCATTTTACACATTAAGTCTAAGTGCCCATTTCAGTGATTAGGTCTAAACTTTCGTTTATCTTACTGCTATAGCAATATTTAGGTCTAGAAACTAATATAATGGTTCTTTTTTTAGAGTTATGGTTGGTGTGTATATCGATGAGATCCTTGCCACAGGCTGCCACAAAGCAAAACGGTATCAAATGCTATGTAACAAACACTCAAACGTATGTTGCTCTCAATGATTTTCCTGGAATTTTGGTTTGGTGAATTTGGCGACACTTAAAAAACAAACCCGAGCATTGAAATAACCAAGAACTAGAAAAGAAGTTCTCACGAAAATTGACAACGCGAAATTGAATACCTTTACCGACCTGTATTTTAATGCAAACGAACGTCAAACTTCCTTTAAGTTTTGATTTGTATAAATATGGATAAGCATGTGGGGTAGAAAGATGTGGTGGCGATTCTGAGAAGCATAGTGGAAACTAATTGTTAAATAGACTCAAAGACATGCATAAAAACATGTCACACGATGTCTTGTCACTGACTAAAGTTACAGGATAGACATGTTACTGGGATACTACAATGAATAATACCTAAAGTCCAGGCTCTAATTTGAGTGCAACCATTGTAAAATTTATCTATTATTATAATACTTGTCCACAACATTTCGTTTAATTAGCTCTGCAAATATTACACTAAAAGAAGTTCTGTTCGTATGAGAAGACCACTACTCGGTTTGTCATTTTGCGTGTAACAATGCGAGTTGTTGTTAACTAATGCAATTTCATTGATCATTTTGAAATTATTTCTTTAGTTAACAGACTGGATTGAAACACGGTATCTTCCGCTTTTTATTTCCATGAAATAGAGGCAGAAATGAGGGAAAGAAAGTTACACTGGGTATTCAAAGGAAAATTGGACGATGCTTGTGATGACTTTATGACATACAAAGATGCATTGAAAATTATACCCACCCAATGACAAGTTGCTCTCAAATGTGTAGAGAAAGGGGTAAGATTATTTTCCTGTTATTATAAATATTTATTATATGTTTAGTTGCTTCCACTACTTCATACATATCATTCGGGCCAGAACAATCATCATTACTAACAACAGCTTCCAATCTCCATCGCTTATAATTTAAAAAAAACAAATGTGGAACCGGTAAGCTTCATCAATAGCAAGGTACAAAAAATTACCACAAAAGTGTATATTAGGGAGATCACATATATAAAGTAGATACAATCTACCGTGTCTGTGCAGACCCCAGTTGGGTGGTCTATCTCCACTCAGAACATTTTTTCTTTCTTTTCACTTTGAAAGGTTGTGAAAATTTCGTTTGCATCGATGGGATATGGAAGCTTCGCCATCCTCATTGCCTTTACCCAGTAAAATCATACATTTCTGGACTGCCTACTTTAAATTACCCCAACGTTTGCACAGAGGAACCAGAAACGCAGGCATCGGCCTTCTGCGCGGAGCACAGTGAGCTTGCAAAGGAGAAAAACATGCCAACCAAGTTGAGGGCATTCATCCACGATTACTGCAGAGTTGCTTCTTCAAGTTGGTGTTGTCGTGCAGGTCTAGTTGGCATTGCACACCAGCATGTGTGGCATCTACTGAACTACAGCTAGTCATGGTGATAAAGGTTGATCAACAGTAGACAATGCATTTGATTTTGTGTTTTTGGCAGTATTTACCTTACTTTTAGCCTTTTGAGTTATTGAAGAATTTCGTTCAGGCCAAGTTGATATGAGCACTTGCGTTTTGATAGGCTCAGATCCTTCAGAAGTCAACCTCAAAAATGCCGAAAAAATCAACGAAATAGCTGGAAGCTTACAGTCTGACAGTGAGAGGAGGGGCTCATCTGCAGCTGAATCTCAAGGTATAGCTCTAAAGTGCATTTGTTAGTGCCTTGCATTGTGAGGGTGGAGGTAAGACAATGTTCTGGCGACCACCCGCTGACCAAAAAGCCAGAGGACTATGGGTAAGAGATTGTAATGTACTTGGCGCAGCACTTTTTACACATGTAGACTGCCGTGATTGTCTTTAGATATTTTAATTCAGAACTGCTATATATATTCTAGCAAATTTTCCGTTAATTCAATGTGACAATTGCGAACTTTTACGTGGACTTAGGCCACACCCACACAAATTCATCTGTGTTGTTATTATTTTTTGGCATCCCCAGTAAACCGACCAATACTAACTGAGGTTTTAGATGACAGGACCTTAAGCTCTTAACTAACGAGAGAGTTTTATTTGCACATACCCCGTAGGGATAGAGACTTTCGTCAGCGAACACAATTCCATCTTACAGAAATGCGAGTATAAAGAAGTCGTTTGCAATAAAGACACTGGTGAAAATCAGAAGACTCTAAGGAAGTGGTCGCGCGGTCTCCTCCACTTTGTACATGGGGGAGGCCATATTGAAAGATGGTGCCCTCTATACATGTAAGAAATTATTATTAAGCCTTATAAATGAATTTACAGTCAGTCTGTTAGTTGTGATAAGTGTTACTCTCAGTGCCAACTCGTATTACGCTCCACTGCATTAATATATAGACTTTTTTTCACAAACTGCTCAATATGGTACAGTTTCCTTTTTCAAAGTAATAGTCTGAAGTGTCCATTAGATTTATGTCATTACCATGCTTTGACATTCACTGCAGGTCTGAAGGTCCTGGCCAGGTCTTCTTGATCACGATTCAGTACCTCCTGAAACGACTGGAGGGCATTGACGAAAGCAAGTGGGAAGACATGATCGTGGCATATGACAATATGTGTAGTCTGGATAAGCTCTGCATAGCTAGGAAACCACTGCCCTTTCCTGAACTGTACAATTTGATGTGGCTTAAAGTGCGAAAAATTGTGGATCGCTTGCATATGAAAAACCACAAAAACCCAGAATGCAAAGTCAAATATGGCAGCGACGACCTTAAGGAAAAATCTCCACGCCTGAACACACCTGTGGCAGAGCAGACCTTTA
>NC_090880.1:14137235-14147235 GCF_036669935.1 Montipora foliosa
CTTTCGCAATGTAGTCATTTACGACGGATCGTTTCAAGCTCAGGACTGCAACGGAATCTTCCTTTTAGGGCCTTGAGATGGGTCTCTGCCAAAGATCTGTTAAACTGGAGATAAGGGTCCTCATGCTTCCAAAGAAGTCCCATCTGGTAATGACCATCGGCAAACGAGATGGTGTCGTTGATTATCTTCAGCGCCTTGTGATCTTGCACCGACATTGTGCGATATGTTTCTTTCAGAGTTCCACAAGACTCAACTCGCCAAAATTCTTCCACTTGACGGCTGAGGGAAGTATCTTCAGCTGGTACGAGATTCAGATTGAAAAGGTGTTTATTGGCGGCACCAAGGGAACCACCAAGGACGCTCTATCCAAGACAAGATTGCATTGCAAAGGGCTCATTAGGTTTACCTCTTCGGACTTCTAGAGGAATGAAGGCTTCTTGGATACCAGTTCTGATAAGAATGGACACCTTCCTCCTCTTGACGTCAGGGAATGGTATGTGTTGAAGGTGGGTCCAACGAGTCGTTTCCATGCCAGCAGACATATGCTTTAGTGGGATTGTGAGGTCTCGAAAGAGCCCATGCATTTCACACTGTGATGTAATCTGATCGCTGGCCGTCAACTGATAAAATCATGAAGTCAACTCTCAAACCCGTTTCTTGTTTCTCTCGCTGGTTGACTGTGGAGATGGAGAGTTCACCCTCCTCACCTTCAATACCAAGCTGTTGGACTAGTGATGGATCTATCAAGGTTACATCTGATGCAGAACCGATGAGTGCATATGTTGTCCCATGTCTTCCATTCTTACCAATGACCTTCAAGGGAATAATCTGCAGGAATATTTCAGGAGACTCGGCCACAGATGTGTTGACCGACGCTGTTTGTACAGATGTACGCAGTTGAAGCAGATGTTTTTCTTGAAAACGAATTCCCTTCTTTGTTGAACCGACTTCGACTTGAAAGCATCACAACCGTAGAGCGGATGACTTTGGGAACACCGCATGCATTTAATAATCCTCATGGCCTTGCTGGTGTTGGGTTTGACGTCTGCCCTGGAAACGTTTGTGGTGAGCGTGGTCAGGTGACGTACATGCAGTTTGCTTCTATCTTCAGGTCTCCGTGGAAGTCTTGTCTCGTATGAATTTTGTGTGAAAAATGGATGATTGGCAATCTCGGCTCGGTCATTGAGGAACTTGACAACATCTAAGAAGGTGGGCATGATTATTCGTTGTTTCCGCAACTTCACAAGATGCTCATGAAACCTGTCTTGCAGCCATCTGGGTAGCCTTAGGATTGCTTTCTCGAGGTTGCTGGCATTCATTTCGGTAAGGCAGTTCATTGATGCAAGGGTGTCATACATGACTAGGGCCGTGTTGGCAAAGCGTTGCAGACCTTCTTTATCTTGAGGGGCGATAACGGGACCCTTTGTCAAGGCACCAATACAGGCTTTCATGATCTTAAAAGGCTGGCTGAAACGGTTCTGCAGAACACTTAGTGCCTTGTTCAGCCCACCAGGAATGGCTTCGTATCTTTGTACAGCATGGAGGGCGGTGCCTTCAAGAAACTGGAGCAAGCAGGTCATCTTAGTCTGTTCATCCAACGACTTAGTCTCAACCAGCTGGTAAAATCTTTGTCTAAATAAGGGATACACTTCACGTGAACAATCAAACTTCAATACTTGGAGGGGAGGCAGACCATGTCCAGCAGTTATCCTTTCCATGGCAGAGGCAATGGAAGCAAGATAACCTTCTCCTATCACTGGAGCTGTCTCGTGAAGAAATGGTGCTGATGCATAAGAATCGTAATTGCCAAAGGTAGGTGCTTTTGAGTCAATAGGACCGGAGACTGGAGTTGAGGAGGACCGCCTGGGTGCAAACTCGGAAGTGGTGGGGCGCCTGAGGTGAAGCCAACTGGGGACAGCATGAAGCCGCTCAGGAGTGCTCGATGCTGGCAGAGTGGAAATGTGTGCCGAAGCCACAGGAACGGCATTAATATTAGAAATCATGGGTGGGGAAACAGAATCTTCACGGACAAATGCAGGGAACGTACGTGGATGCAAAGAGGAAACTGGAAGAGTGGACAGGTTCGTGGGTCCTGGAGCTGTGGATTCGCGCGTGGAAGCCGTAAGACGAAAGGAGATGCCAGACGAGATGGTATAACATGCAGGGGCTCGTGTGGGTGCCGCACGGAACGTGCAAGATTCTGTTGGCGTGGAAGAAGGCATGCACACTGGCATGGTCACAATAGGTTGAGCATATGGCTGTTCAAACATGTGTGGGCATGAGATGGCTCGCGTGGGGTCATGCGCGATTGGTGCTGGCCAGGTTGGCATGGTGGATGCTAGGTTTGCTTCTTGCCTGTCACCGTGGAGGATTTCTTTATCGTCGTTATGTTCAGACAATAAACAGGAATATTCATGCTCTGCCAATTTGCACTCCAATTGAGCCATTTCTGTCTTTTCTCTAGCTTAGTCCACTTGCCTCTCAGCTACAAGTTTTGCTAGCTAAAGTTGGTGCTGAAACTCAAACTGCTTTTGCCGCATTTCCAACTCTAACAATTTGACTCTCAAATCTATCGACCTCACACGTTTCTGTTCCGTTTGTTTGTCATAAGAACTGCTTTCTCGACCGCAATTCTAGCTCGCTCTAACCTTGAACTTGCTGTGCTTATTCTTGAGGCCTTACTACTTTGCGATATCACAGACCTTGCCGGGGAAGGAGGAAATGAAATCTTCGTATCAGTCACCGCTTCAGGGGCTTTGGTATTGAAAAACCAGGCGACATATCTTTCAATCTTTTCATCATATATCCGTTTTCGATTTTCTTGTGCCTCATAATAACTTAGAACGTCCTGCAACTCGATGCTGTCTTGGGGAAGTAGTCTCTGAGTCAGTTCCACCTGGTCTTGGAAACTTGAAAAGGTATCATTCAAGGCTGTTTGAAGGCTTCGAATCTGGACCAATTGTGAGTAATCTTGTAGTAATTCATCTATCTTTGAACACAGCTTCAACATGGTAGCAACGTATCAGCCGCGGGACTGTCTTCAAGAATAAAGCTTCTCAACTAGAATTGCTTCTTGGTTTTGGAGCGAGTTTGGCATCCTTAGCCTGGAAGTTTAACGCGGCGAACTTGGAATTTCTTGGTCAATTGATATTTACTATGAAATGGTCAGGGACCATTCGACTTAGCACTCCAGCAATTATACTGACTCCAATGTATCATATTGTCGCTGGTAAATATCTAAGAACAAGATTAAATTACGAAACGCTTACAAACATGGAATTACAGGATAACAAAACCAAAAGAAGCATTAAAAAACCGTAAAACTACGACGAAACTCTTACCAATTGCTGGATCAGCAAGGATGGCCAGGAACCAACTGAAACTTTTGTTGAACTTAACTTAGAGACTTAGACTTAGGTCTAAATTTACATACGGCAAATCATCAGTGTTAATTAAAGGTGATAACAACAGGTCCTACGAAAAGGAACATAAAGGATGTTGAAGCGGACTAATAAACGAGTGTAAATTACAAGGGAATACAAATACTAAAAGGCTAACGAACTATACAAGAAAAAATAGGCTTTGTCTAAAGAGACATTACAGCTGGAATAAGTTAATTTGTGTACCCCTTTGGGGGGATCCCTCTTAACTACAAGACCAATTGCTACACATATGTAAACCTCCATCGGCCATATCTCAGGTTCTATATCTGCAATGGACAAGCTGCTTGCCCTTACGTGGTCTATTGGGGAATCTTAATTAATGGATGTTGACCATATTTGGTGAAGTCATGTGACCAAAACAGAAAAAACCCTAAAACCAATGCAGGATACCTTTTTGACCCATGAAATTCACATGATCAGAGGTAGAACTTCACAGTGTAAATGCTGTATGGGTTTGTTGAAATTTTGAATTATTTTTATGGAAGATATGAATTTTTCAAGGGTTATGATTGCAGATTTTTAGCAACTGTGTTCGATCTACTTTAAAAAACAATAATGTGATTCATAAAATAATTAGGATAGTACACGCACTGTCATTGGTCAATAGCTGTGTTTAGATGAGAGTATGTTAACACCGCTGTGACATCTCACGAATTTTGATTGCTTATGTATTGTCAGACATGCGGTTTGATTGGTTGGTAGGAAATATGAGCGTGTGTCAAGAAAATCTGTTTCAATCAAAAAGTGGAAAAAAACAGCATTTTCCTTCATTTGTTGAATTATCTAAGTAATAGAAAACTTTTTTCCTGTGTTTGCATAGCCTGATATAAACACTCTACGGGTTGAGACTACTTCGATGGCCATGTTTGTTTTGCACCATTAGATGTTTAAAACTTCAACAAACTTAAGCTAATGATGTTTTATGTCTGATCATGTCAATTTTATTCATTCAGAATGTTTCCTGGGTTTTCAGCTGGGTTTTTTGTTTTTTTCTGTTGTGGTCATGTGACTTCACCAGATGTGCTTAAACAAGGACCCTGCCTATAAAAGGGATAGCTCCTCCTCCCCTCTGTAATGCAAGCACTGCTTCCAGGGCACATCCAAGATGGCGGGCAAATGTGAGGAGAAGGCAAAAGTAATGCTTTTACGAGAACATTGATACTCCACTTTTCTATCAGTTTAGCTTCAAGTTAATGTGTGTATTTTTGTGGATAAAAACGAAAAAACCAAGAAACCGTAGCCTTTTTTCAGTGAATAAACAAATTTTGTGTTCAAAATTTGAATTTCACGCCAGCAACGGTTCCACCAATTGCAAGTTGGATGTCGCCTTGACCAGCGGTCCACTCGTCTGGTTTTTTCGACTTTTTGAGCCTACAATACCCTTGTTTTGAGGTTCTTAACATCAGAGCATGCCCTGAAAATTGGCTTTCAGAGTTACGAAATTTGTGGTGGAAAAGAAGACGAGTGATGTCGCAACATGGTGGGAAACGATCGATGTGTTGCGACATCGCTCGTCTTCCACCCTGAATTGCGCGGTTGTTGCAAGAGTGAAGGGATCTTTATTTAGTTCTGCAACTTTTGTTTATTGCACCATGGCCGATTACCCAGCCAAAAAAGCGAAAATATTGAAGCGAGCACCACGGGTCTGATTCACACTTGAGCTTTCAGTCGAACCTGGCATGGAAGAACGATTGGAAAGCGTGAAGAAAGTCCTACGAATAACTCCTAGAACACCATTGGGAACAATTACAATGATGGAGACTCTTGGACTCATTCTAGCGGTCTGAACAAAGAGGAATGGTAAGTGAAAGTCATTCCTCTTTGTTTACATCTTTCTCGATCCCGCTGACTTCCTCTCATCATTGCTGCTACGCAACTACACAAACCAACGTTTTACCATACGTCTTGTGTCACGGAGAGAATATGACGGGCTGCTTCAATATACATACCCCGAGTACACCTGATGAGAATTATTTTGTCTTATCCACTGATGCTATGAGAAATCTCTTTGGTATTGTGTCTAAATACAAAGGAAAGTGACCTCTCTGTGGTTTTGTTTTCGATATGGAGTCATTCTTGTTCCAACGGCACGGCCATGCCGTATGTATCAGCCTAAATTGTGCTGCTGGCCATTCACTGAGATGATATTCAAGCAGTGTTATTGCCGGAAAGTACACTGTCAATCTGAGGTAATTATTTTCTTCATTTCCGTATTTCATTTATTTTATTAATGACTGGTGCAGAAATATCATGCCTCGATCTGTTTGGAAACATTTCGTCATTTCACTGTTAATTATTGTTGTACGATGATACACAGTTTTACCCGTGCAGGATTGACCGAGACACAGTACGTCAATTATTGTCAGGCATCACACATTGGCAATGTTGAAGAGAAGTACATCTCAACTGGTAAGCCATATTTGGCCAGGTTGTCTGCCAAAAATGTCTGGCTTACCAAAGCCAAGGGGCCATAACTCAAGGGATTGTGTTGACCATTATGTTTTGAGAAAGGCTTTTTTCCTACAAGCAATGGAATAAAAGTTTCCAAATAAAGAAATTATAAAATTATGAAAGGATCATTGGAATGATGAATTTATGAACTTTGGCATTTCTTGTAAAATTGTATATTTTGGTAGTTTACTCCACTCTTGGATAAAAAGGTGCAGTTGAAACACTGTACGAGGAGAAATTAATTGAAGCAAGGAGGGAAACAGCAAAATGCTAATTATGCTGTTGAGGGGGATGTGAGTATCTTTTTTCCAGTTGAAACAATTCTGATTGATACGAACGTTGATTACATAAGTTATACCATCTACTTGATCATAAATTATTGCATGTGACATTTACCTTTTTTTCTGATCTGTGGTTGTTTTTTCATTATATTCAGGTCATTATAACAGATGCGTGGCATGACTCAAGTCGAGCTGCCCAGCATACGACGGTGTCAGCTTTATGTTACAAGTGATAATCATCATATACACATTAGAGTGATTATTACTTGGTAGTAATTTTTGATTTATATTGTTTTTGTCTTTTGCTGACCACTGTCAATATTTTTTAATTGAGAATCTTATATGTTCATGTGAGTTAATATTGTTCCGAAATAAAACATTCTGGCCCTTTCAGAAACAAAATGGTCATTTACAGCCTCCACTGGTCAAAAGAAGACATGCCCTCTCCTACAACACGTGAGGTTCCAGTGACCAAACAAGTAGTAACGTCTCTCAGGGCTCTTGGTATGATACATACAGTTCTCAGAACATCTTTCTATATCCCATTTGACTTGGATGATCGGTTTCTTGAAGTGAAAGTCAAGTTTTTTCTTAATGTATTCTGCGACTCTAAGGAAACAGATATGCTGCTGTGCCACAAAACTTGCATTTCATTGCAAGCCATCGTGTTGGAGAGGTTGCCCATGATTATGTACCAGCCCTAAAGCAGTCGTTGACCTCTGAGGGAATCAAGAATTCATATGACAGCTGGCATGGTACATACTTCAAAATTACAATTCTGAATACTTTGTTATTCCTTATGACACTTTATGACCTGTTATTATCTCAAAAAATACTTCAGTACAGAATATTTCCTTTCTGTCTAACACAGCGTTTCTTTTTCATGCAAAGGTGGTAAAGGTGTAAAGAAGGCCATCAAAAAAGTGTCACGTGGTCTCCAAAAGGTATAATGTGTAATTTAAACTCTGTCGCCATTCAAAAGGGGTTTCTTCAGTCATTGAAAGTATGAAGCTGTCATATGAAAATCTTTTTTTTTTTTCTTTAGTAAAATGCACCAAGACACATATCTATTATGCCATGAAAAACTGTGATGGGGATGCTAATGCACTGAAAGCTTACATGACAAATATCATTGACCAGTACCTGTCACCACTGTCTTGAACATTATGTAGTGATAATTTGTGAAACAGGAAAAGGGAGAGAGAGATCCCTTCCCTATAATATGTCAAAATACAAAAACTTAAATTCATACAATCCTTCTTAATTACTTAGGGAAACCATTCCAAATGTTACAAGGATTCACAGTGTCAAGAACAGGGCTATGTTTTCAGCAAGAAGCCTCTTACAAATGATCGGGCTATTGCTGTTCACAGGAAGGCCATTGAAGGGACAACCATCTACAAAAATCCACAGGATTATTCCCTGGTACTATCATAACTGACTAAAAAGATTGTTTAAAACTGGCCTAATATTGGAAAACTATCACACTGTGAAAGTGTTATTATCATCAACATTTAAGTTGTTCTTACTTTTCAGTGTCGAGATACTTACTGGATAGAGTCTTTGCACTTCGTAATGCTTATTTATGCCCAGAAGCGCATACATTTTGGACGAAGAGACACGTACAAGATGAGAATGCAGTTGGCTATTCTTGACTGGGTATTACAAATTCTGATGAAGCTAATAATTATTATTATAATTTTGTGAGTAATCCTGGAAACAAATTTGGTTCTTTGATTTAGACATAAACTGGCCATCACCAGAAAAGTCGAATCGACATGCGTAGTTGCAACACGACACTTTCGGAAATAGGTGCCCGAATTTTTCGGGCTCCTATTTGACTCTCGTATTACAGAGAATGTATGGGGAAATAATTTTTAAACCTTCGAAAATTAGAATATTTGCAACTGCAAAAGCTACCGTCGATCTTCTTTAGGTCATCTTAACTTAAAGTTTCTTTGGAAGTTTTGTACGGCGTTAAACATGTCACTTTCGCTGCGGTTTTTCAAATTTTGTAAAGTGGCATTTTTTGTCGCCATATTGTATGTCACTGAGTCAAAATACAGAATTTTCCCTAACTATATTTTAATTTTGTACCACTATATTAGCGCTACGAACCTTACCGTCGATCCATGTTGCGAGGAACAATATCGATCCCTTTTTCTGCAGCAATATCTGGTGGATTCGTCGTGATCTGGGTTCGGTTTTTAAAATTTGAAACCACGCTGTAGTTGACATATAGATTGGTGCGATAGAATAGCCATACGTGATGGAAAAAGAGAGGTAAACATGTCACTATGTTCTCTAACGAAGGCTCCATCTTAAAAATAATCTAGCAGGCGTTCAAAACAAAGCCTCACTAAAACTGGGGAGACTGAAACCTAGATTAGCCATTGGTCTTGCGAGCTTCGCGCGGGTTTTTCCAAAAAAAAAAGCGCCAATTAATGTGCCAAAATTATTGTGTCTATAGCTATTTCCAAAAATATTTTTGAAATGTCTGACGTATACAAAGGGACAGCAATAATTTCACTCGGGGATTGTCCAAACACGCACCTTAGCTACGTATTGAAACAACGTGAAAGTGGTAATGAAGTCGTATTTTGGTTGAAGATAACTTGGAGACTCTAGCTAGATGGAGAAGAGACATGCTTTCTTCCTTGAAAGTTGGGGTCTATTACATTGACCTTGTCAATGTAAGTATACCGGGAGATGGTTTCCGTCTTAATCACGAAAGTGTTAGGCTTGAAACACAGCTGTCCAAGATCTGCATTAATGCTGAAAATAAAAGGAAAATTGTTAACAGAAAAGGGAGCCTCAAACAGAGACAACTGTTTTAGGAAAAGTGGACAAAGATTGCAGTTTGGAGAAATGACATCATCACAGTGGAGGAGTGGAAATCCGAAGTAGGCAGCCTCGTGCAAAAATTGGAAGTAGCAGAGGCCCATATTGAGGAATGGAAACAAAACTATGCTGACATTGAAAAAGAAAAAGAAGCACTCTTAATAATGCCTGTAAAGAAGACTGTGCCAACATGAAAAAATATATAAGACAGCTAGAGAAGGATCAGTTCTGTGAAGTTAGAGGGACAGCTATCCCACAGCTAAAGTCAACTCAAGCCCAAAATAAGAAACTAAAAGAACTTGAATCAAGAGCACAAAAGGCTCTGTATTTCAGTAGACTTTTTGGGCTTGAGGTTGACTGCTTAAAGTTGAAGGATCAAGAGAGCTCCAAAACATACACTGTTGAATTTAACAATGCATCCGTGACATCACAAGTCTCTGATAAAAGTGACAGCATCCTCCCTTCTTCCCCAAATACTTCACATTGTAGCACTGTACCTGACACACCTCCTTGTACACCTGACAGTACATCCTCGAGCACCTTATCTAATGGCATATCTCAGCCTTCACCTCAAACACAATTTTCTAAACTCAGTGAGGATGATAAAGCCAGATTTGAAAGCATTCTTTACCTAATAGATAAATTTGGGGTTGGAGATGAGTTTGTACATGAATTGTCTATGACAATTGATGGGTTGCCAAAGTCTTACTTGTTTAAACAATGCAGAACTGAACTGAACAAGAATTGCATAATCAAGTCTACTCCAGGCAAGGCTCCAGGAACACAGCACTCTTTTAGACAATTGCTGACTGATCAAGTGCAACAAATGGTTTGTACATATCTTGCTTGTTTTTTTTTTTTTTGAGTGGGTGTGTGTGTGCTAAAAATACTATCACTCAAAAGAATTTTGAGTAATTGCATTATTGTGATCTTTTCTTAAGCCAATGATTTAGTTTTCATTTCTTCCAAGTACTTACATGGGAA
>NC_090880.1:14157235-14182235 GCF_036669935.1 Montipora foliosa
TCCGAACCTTGTTTCGAATTCCGAGAATTGTGTTTGTCGCTCGCATGAAAAGTTTCTTCTCTGAACAAACAGTGTGGAGATAAAACATACATGTACCTTCTTCGTTCATCCAGCCTTTCTTGTGCACTGAAATTTGCATCCTTGATGGCGTGTTGATATTCAGCTGTCGAAGACCTTTGAATAAGACATTCGGTGGGAGTTTTTCGCCATTCGCTTTCGCTCGAAGTCTGAAGTCTGAACTCTGAACTCTGACTGTTAATTTTTTATTAAGTCGGAAGGTTCAAATAAAAGTGTATGCGCTGTATGTTTATCATTTCAGGTGCCAACTTTTAGCTTTTCTTTTTACGTATATCATATACATGTATCATTAAATGCGTGACATTTTCACTTTGTTTACGTTAACAAAAAGAGTTCGCATGCCAGTTGTGTAAGGATAATTGTTCTCAATTTGATAACTCTCAATTTTTTGGTGCGTCTTATAACCGAGTATTTTCACGTTATTTTCAGTTTGAGAACTTAGCTTGATTAAATTGCTAAGTTTGGGGTGCGTCTTATAACCGAATAACTACAGTATATAACAGGCATAATTATATTTAAGTTTGTAGCTGAAATAGCATCAAAATAGGCATCGATTGTCGATCATAACGAACTTCTCGACACCTAACACACCACAAACAACAAAATTAGTAAAGAGAATTGCTCTGCTGATCATAGCAACATGACATTGCAAAATGGCAAGCAACTTCTTGCTTTATAAATAAAATACTCTCCAAGAAAATAGCAATTGGAAAACGTTGTTATTTACTGTGAGCAACAAGTATCAATGAGTGAGTCGTACCGGACACAATCGGGGGAAACATTTTCTTCGGGTTCCCAGGTTGACTCAAAAGGAGAATAACCCCGCCACAAAACTAAGTATTCAGTAGTCCTCTGTTAGCAAAGAAAAATAACACAATTCTGTATCAATAAAGCAGTCCTATATCTGCATTGTTCTTCAGCGACTTGGCCATTTGGGCCGAATTCTTGTCGCAAATATTAACCGAAGTATCGCTCGCTTTACAATCATCTTACGATCCATTAGAAACAAAGGAATTCAACTTACCGTAGCGTTTTCTCGCTTAGCGATGAGACGCTCGACTTCCCAGAGGCATCCCCTTCCTTTAATTTTTCGAGTTTTTATTTTGGGGAGCATATCGATTGAAGACACGCTGTTCAAAGACGCGTAAAATCCTTTTTCTTTCCTCTCGTGAGCCGCCATTTTGTATAAGACGAAAAGAATTGGCTTGAGGGGCTCATAGCGATCTCATACCTGAACCAATCAGCTACGTGTTAAGACAATAACAGGATTGACAGCTCCTTTGATATGGCCCAGTGGGTCCAAATAAGCCCTGCCCACTCTGATTCGACTTTTCTGGTGATGCAAACTGTAGTTGTTGCTATTTACTCCAACAGAATGAGAATGCACTGAAGGAAACCACATCTGTACAGTATTACCAGACCAGTCGCCAGCCGGACTGAATTGCACCACACAGAGTGATAGTAGAAAAAACCTTCAGATTCAAGGAGGAAATCTGGGCAACATTTCACAAGACATTGAAATTAAAAAAATAAAGTCATTCTCTTGTTTCAAAGTTATGTGATCTATGTCCAGATATTTGTGAAGTTATTGTACATTTTTTCTGTGGTTACTGAAAAAGGGTTATCTTGAGAAAGTGCTGATTACTGTAACATTACACTTTTTTGGATGGGGGTAAGACCGAGGGTTGAGCCCGAAAATATTTTTTTTTTCATACAAAAAAATATTGCAGTTTATGGGTATTAATTTTCTCATGCTCTTCTGTGCCCCTGGTACGGCACATTGGATGGATTTTGCCATCTTTCTCTGACATCCTTGATTACACAGTGTGGCATGACCTCTCTCACATCATCAATGTGACACCCCAATTCTTCTTTTTTTTGCTGATATATAGGGTTTTCCCAAAGGCCACAATCCTTGAGTGTTCGCCAGTACCATTTATAATCTTTTTGCCGCTTTGTGTGGTTAGTGATTCTTGCATGACTTCTTCCCTGTGGCTTGAAAGGGGAAAAAGCTATGCAAGAGGGCGGAAGGCAATAGGCACAGACTGCCATCACATTTTGGGGTGCTTCCCGTGATATCTCCAATTTCAAAGTGCATGGCCTAGTGACTAGTTTCATCGGCTGTTTTGGTGTGAGGGTGAAACACACTAACTCTGGCAGGGGGAAACTGGTCTTCTTGTGAACTTGGAACTGCAAAACGTTTTCGTTTTGAAGCTGTAACAAAATTGAATCGATCACTCAGGTAAGTCTTCACGGGGGCTTAAAAGCAATTGACTGCACATGTGATTTTTCAGTGAACGCAAGATACATTCACTAGAATTATAAATTGTTTTGTAACTGCTCCATCACGAAGAAGACCTTTTGACAAAAAAATTATTGTTCCTCAATTTACCCTGAGCCTTCAAGTCCAGAATAACTTATTTCTATTGAGAATTCACTCAAGAGGCCCGTTTCTGATTCGTGACCCCGATAACGAAGCAGACAGGCAGGAATCACCTTTCATCCCTTAGCTAGGAAAAGGGTGCGCGATTGAAATAAACGGCTCTTCAACATGTTCTCTTTTTGAGCACGTTTAGCAAAAACTTTCAACAAAATGATGCAAAAGAGAGACAAATTCTGAGCAGCATAAAATCTGGGTCAAAAGGAGGTTTTACTAGATAATAAGGGCAAGATGTACCGTTTGGTTTCTGACCATTAGCAGGCCTCACAGAGATGATCTCGCAATCGGACGTATTATCCTTTATTGATTTTAGTATCTTTTGCGTTTCATCATCAAATATTTCAACTGTGACATGCATTTAAGCAATAAATATTTTAGATAACCTTATTACCGACAATGAATATGGAATAAGAGCAACATATTTGGGTAAATAACAGCTACACTGAAATGGCAAAAAACTACTCACCCGCACACGTTCTCTTCCGGACAACTGACTCGAGCCCAGCATTTTTCTTTTCTTTATTATTGATAACAAAAGTTAGAAGTTTTAAGACAGAATTTAATTGAAACTTAGATGAATTAAGAAAATGTCTACCGCGAGAAATGTATTTCTGGCGCATTGAGGAGCTGTCACAGAGTAGTAAATGTTGACACTTCGGTGTCCGCAGATATATGACTGACGGCTTGCCCAGGGCAAAGGTCCTTTTATAGTTAGGGTCCTTGTTTAACGCCACCAATAAACCACATACGGCCAAGTGAGGTGTGTATTTTAGTTCTAGGTCCTGATATATGGATGATAGAATTTTACATAGCAACCAGGTTTGTAGTTAAGAAGGACTTCCTTCAAAATTTTGAAATGCCCTTAACGTTCACAATGACTTTCACTAAACCACAACAGCGTGACATCAATGTCACTTAAACATATTTAAAGTGCCAAACCTGAGAGTAATACTGTAGTTTTTCGCATTCAATAAAAGGAAAAGAAAAATCACTTTGTGTCCTCTTTGGTTATGAAATAATGCCCTCTAGTGCTTTTCACAAGACAAAAATCTCTGTGTACACAAGACTTGACAAACCAAAAAATGGATTTGGACATGTTACTTGTAGTTTAGTTGAAGCCCAAGTAGGTGTAATAAGTAACTTTAGGCCAAAAGTGTAGCAACACCATTTCTATATTGTGCCATTCTTTTTTATGAGGAATGCTAAAAATATATTCCTCAAGAAATTGGTAAACATACCTTCATTTTTTGGGGTACTCTAGATTAAAGACATAGTGTACTCCCAACAAAGCAAAAACACCATGTTTGTATTCGTTAACTTCCATTAGAACCTCATTTTCAACTATGATAGAGAGTTGTGGTTCACCATCGTCTGTATCTGGGGACAGCATGTGAACATCTCCAGTTAAACCGCTGACACAATCATCAAAGTTAGCATATTCCTGTGGGGAAGCAAAAAGAATACACACCAAAAGCTCAGTGAATGTATTAAGGAAAATACAATAACGTAGAAAGTGCAAAGACCAAAATTTCCTCAGGAGTTTAAGGCACTTTTTGTTTTTTTCTCCCAATGAATTGGGGGTAAGTAAGCAAAAATCAGTACTTATTTTGAACCGTCGATTTTGACAGATTGGAAACAACAATAATAATCCTAAGAATGGTTATTTTCCATATTTACCCTTAAAAATAATGCCATCCTTTCTTTGGTGCCAAAGGCCTGGTGCAGTGTGGCAAGCACCATACCAGTTTTGGAATCTGTTGTGAGGGAAAACAATAAACTGTTAACAATTGTATCTACCAGAGCATAAAGAAGTCAATCTGACGTAATTAGACTGAGAGAATGCTTGGAACAAGCTGGTCTCAAGTGACTAGTTGTACTGCACTGCAGTATGTTACCTTTTCCTTTTTCACATTTGAGAAAATATGACTATTATGTCATCCAAAATACAGGCTGGGCAATTCACAAGGCAAATCTAGCAGTTCACGAAGTCAGTTGGCACTTTCTTTGCACTCCCCTCTTTGAAAGTAGAATTTCTTTCATTGTTAATTAAGGAATAACACGATGTCTTTACTACACCAAAACATGTACAATCTTTATGTACCTCTTCTGCCCATGAGCTGGTAGATCAAAGAAGCCTTTAGTTAGTTGCAACTAAAAATAAAAACATTTTCAGGAAAAAAACATTACCATTGTCCATTTCCTCAAGTTCTTCTGGTGAGCCATCAAAATTGATACAATCAGGGTTGGTGACCTTTGCATACTCCCACAGTTGTGGGAGTAGCTGTTCCCTGGCCTTTTCATAAGTTGAACAATCAGTCAATAGTCTGGCCTCTAACATAAGCTAAAATAAAGAGTAGAAGTTAGAAATAACACCAAACATCAAACATATTTAACATACCAACATTGACTGCACAAATTATTACTTTGAATAAGGTTACAACGTGCAAAGCAAGTAAAGAAACTAGAATTGAAAGAGTGCATGCTGAAGGTATCATTTTCGTGCAAGTGGGTTATAAAATACTATGTTTTTACAATGTTATGCAACATGTGATTCAAGCTATGCTGAGAAGAAAAGACGTTGTCCTGATTTTCTGTTTAACATGTTAAGTGGCTTACTTACTCTAGCATTTAATAGCATGGGTTACAGTTCAACAATAACTTATTTAACAATCACGTCAACCTTCATTGTTCCACAAATGTTCCACCATGCATAACAGTTTAAGTGTTTAAGCGAGGCTCCAGCACTTCGCTAAGTAGCCTGACTTCTGGTCTCATTCACACAGAAGCCCTTCAAGCTAATCCTGCCAAGCCAACCACATGCTGGAAAGGTCAGTCTACAGCACTGGGAACACTCTCCCCTACTCTTTTTGAATAGTGTGTGGGATATTTTACGTCCCACAGAGTTAATGAACAAGGGCTGTGAGACTGGACCTCTGGCTTATCGTCCAGCTCATCCGAGAAGAGTTGAAAGTCTAACCATTTGAAGATGTATTTACAAAGGAAGCACTTTCTCCCCAGTTATTTAAAGACCCTGAGTGCTGGTCCAGCCAGAGTTGAACTCACGACCTCCCGCATGACAGCCCGGTGCTCAACCGAGTCACAGGTGTGCAGTGCTGTTCCAAGGATACAAAATTTTGCATTTACCTGATAATAGTTGTTGAAACCAGGATACTTTTCAAGAACCTTTTTAACAACTCCCTTCCCTGACAGGCTTTCAATCCATTTCCTTCGAAGAGGAAGAGAAGCTTCCATAAGTGCATAAATCTTTCGAATATGAACTTTTCTTGCTGTCATCTCTTGCTGAAGGCGTTTGTCATGGCCCTTTAAAGTAGTGTAAAGTCTCGTGTTCTTGCATTTTCTGTTAGACTTGAACTAGTTTCCTCAGAAATTTCTTCCGACAAAGAATCATTTGATAAAGCGAAAGAAACCTACCAAGATGCACTCAACAAGAGCGGCTACATATATAATCTAACCTACAGAAAAACAACTCCAGAAACCAAACACTGCAAGAATAGGCCTAGAAACATCACCTGGTTCAATCCTCCGTACAGCCAAAACGTCAAAACAAAAGTTGGAAAGTGTTTCCTCACCTTAATCGGCAAAATCACACCCTTTGCACAGAATTTTCAACCGGAACACTCTCAAAATTAGTTATAGCTGTGTGAGCAATGTAAAAACAATTATCTCCAACCAAAATAAAGCCGTCATTAACAAGTCATCAAATCCACCCGCTCAAACTATCAACACTTGCAACTGCCGTGACAAAAGATCCTGCCCTCTAGACAGAAAGTGCAACATGCGGAATACCATCTACCAAGCAGAGCTCACAACATCTCAGTCAAAGCAAACTTACATCGGTCTTTGCGACACATCATTCAAATCACGTTATAGAAACCACACATGTTCCTTTAGAAATGAACGCTACAGAAATTCCACTGAACTTAGTAAATATGTATGGGGTTTGAAATACAAGAAAGTCGACTATCGCATTAAATGGCGGATTGTTAGGCATGCAAGATCCTATTCAAATGTAACGAAGAAGTGTAATTTATGCCTGTGGGAGAAATACTATATAATTTGTAGACCAGATTTGGCGACCCTTAACAACAGAAATGAGCTTGTAACAAGTTGCAGACATGCAAAGAAATTCCTTCTCAATAGCGTAATTATTTAAGGCTTATTTTTAGCAGCTCACTGGATACAGTTTGTATTGTTTAACTGTTGCTATGCACCCCAGCCTATAGTGAATTGCTACCGTTATTTTCAAAATCACTGTAAAACACCATGTACTCCTTCTTTTTGGCAGTTGCCTGATGATTGCTTCGTGAGAAGCATGAAACTCGGAGTAGCAAATAAATGTTTTTGACCTAGTTCAAGTCTACGTATCTATTCAAAGCTCTGGTAAACCCATTGAGCACTTTTAGCTGATGATCAATTTATGACGCCATTTAATTTTAATTATATATATATTCATGTAAAAAGTTTCGCGCGAATGGAATCCGCTCGCGTATTCAGTTTCGGTATTTCAAATATCAAGCAATCGAGTTTGCCACGGCATTTCTTGAGGACTTTAAAGTCTTTAATTAAATTGTCAGGTGTTGAGGCATGCTCGACCCCGAAATGTTCTCCAGTTACGGAATGTTTATGTTCTTCTACGCATTGATGGAGATGGCAGCAAGTGTAACCAATAAAATAGCTTTCACATAAGAAAAACAAAAACGTTGATAACTAGTTTGAAGGCTTGTTGATCAATCTTACAGTGCCAATAAAAGAGAAAAGTCCCCCAGAAATACAATGTGTTATAATTTTACAGAACAATTGTGTAGTCATGGTTCACTTACCCCCTCTTTAAAAGCTTGCCCTCGAATTGGTGGCAATGGGTCCTTTAACTCAGGAATTAAGGCAATCCCTTTTTTTGGCACACAACTCAAACTCACTCAGGGAAGGATTTTTCTTACCCAGAGTGGCTTGTAGTACCACAAGAGAGTTTTTAATCACCTCATTGCGTGCCTTAGTGCTAAGGCTGCGCATCCCTTTCTTCCTACATTCCTTTACTGATAAAGGTACAATTAGGTTGAGGCTCTTGCCAAGTGTCTCCACGTCTTTGCTGTCTGGAACGACTGTCACTGATTTCACAAGTGTATCAGCTGTTTCCCTTGAATTGGCCTTACATTAAAAAAGGAAGTTTATATGTATAAGCAGATATAATTTAGAAAAAATAAACAGAGTCCGAGTTTAAAAGAAGGGTACATATATCTGAAATTACTCATGAGTGCTCCACATTGTATCCAAAAGATGAATTCAGCTTAGATCAGCAAACCTTTTGACTTAATCCTTCTTATGCCCACAATTGGATGGAAAATGGGAACTTGGGCATACACACTTGTATTCAAATTTATCTGAGAAAATAATTAAACTTACCATTCGACTTAATCGTGGTAACTTTGCATTTACTTTTACCAAGGGAACAGATGATCGATGAAGGAGTGTTTACTTACAGTCAACGCGCTTCACGCATGAACGCTCGGCGACATAAGGTTACAATGATACAATGATACAATGATGTGCTATTAGTCTCTCCCCCACAGGGCTTTCAGGACTAATTTTACAATACTTTTGTGGGGCACTTTAGCCAGACTGTTTGTTACGCAGTTTACAATTAATTTTTATGGAAGTGAAAGATGCCCCCGTCCAGCTTAGGTTAGACCACAACACCGGCGACTACGTCCCCTACTCTTATCGAACAGTGAGTGGGTTCTTTAACGTCCCATACTATTTAATTTCCAACAAGAGTTATGAGACGGGACCTCCGGTTTGCAGTCCATTATCCGAGAAGACTTGAAAGTCTAACCGTTTGCAGATGTAATTACAAAGGCAGCAAATTCTCCTCAATTATTTTAAGACCCTGAGTGACGGAATCAAACTCACGACCTCCCGCATGACAGCCCGATGCTCAACCAACTGAACCACCGGTGAGCGGTGAACAATATTCAGGTGAATGGTTCGTGAATGAATTTGATTGACAAGCCTTCGCCATGAGATTGAAAGATAAGGATCACGTTTCAAATAATCGAATCATTCAGTTGAAGATTTCGCGCTCAAATGATTAAAAATGGCGGAAATTCTTATAAAGATAAAGATTGAGGGCAACAGCAATGCTCTTGCGTTTGTTGGGTGAGCAAAATGCTTAAAGAAATAAGACAGGACATCATTTCCGAAGTAGGAGAATTGCTGCCTCCAAATTTTAGGTTTGTTCGAACAGGAATTCCAGTAAGCGCTATCCAAGAAGAAAAAGTGCATAGGAGAGGAAGAGAGCGGCAAAGTATTTAGTTTGTCAATTCAAGTACACAATAGCTTGGAAAAGAAGGATTGTCGGGAAATTTCCACTCAAAGTTCCAGCAAAATGTCGGTCACACTGAACCCGCTGAACTGGACAAATTCAGTGTGAAGTCGAATTGTTAGAGGATGATATACAGCTGGCCCAGGCGAAACTTCATTCGCTTGAAGAAATTCCTTCACATCGACCCTGGTATGGTAGAACCAACTTCACCTGTACGAACTGTCATTACAAAGGTCCCAAAGTTTTGAAACCTTGCACTCTACCCGCATGCGGAGGCTACAGCGAGTGTGCCATATTAGCAATGCATTCAGATCACAAAGTGGAGATAAACAAAGCGAAACAAGAGATCAAAACTCTTACAAAAAAGCTAAAAGATAAAAAGGGAAGAAAAAGAATCGAAGGAACTCATGAAAGGATGAATAAAAGCTAATTTTTTCAGCATAATGTGACCACGGCTTTTGGAGTGTGATCCAATAAAATACTCGTGCCATCAAACACTTGAAAATGATTTGCGAATTCTTGCAGCTGCTTGTAATCACAAAGTTCCCAAAGACAATGGCTCGGATTTAGAAGAAATGATAAGGAAGAAGAAAGATTACTGTAAATCGTACGTCATTCCTAATTCGTCTTCGAATTTTTCACCAGACACCTTCATCAAGATACGAAAACAGACCAACGGGAAGTGTAAAACAGCAAAGTCAAAGAGACTCAAGGAACAAAAAAGAGAGGGGCAAACAGTGGCAAAAAAGTTTGGGAGATGGACCAGTCACAAACAACCGACATCCGTCAACAAACCATCCTCTTTCTCTCGAACGTAATTTCAAGATTTTCCCCGTACAGAAGAGAATAGCCTTCATCTTATCGTCATCAGCCCGTTCCTTACAGTAACTTATGGCCTGTTGCAACATCTATACCCAATCGTCATTATTTGAAGTACACTCGCAGTCCTTCAGATTCTGCACGAAGAAGTATAAACTACCCCGCTTCATCAACAGCTAGGGATAACAACCGAAGTTTAAATAATTCACTCAGCCTTATTGACACAACGCAAGAGGCAGCTTGCATGCTCCTCGATTTGTACAATGATCTCATAAAGTGATTACATGTAATAACGCTACACCAGTCCACTGCTAGTATTAAATAAACCATAAATTAAAATAGTACTCTCACTGTTGTTCCCTGTTGTTTCTGTTTTGTTCTCAATTTATAACAAAAAAACCGTTCTGTTTGCAATTTGTTTACATTCCAAAGCCACTAAAGTTTTGGGCTTCATAATTTTTTAGCTTACACCAAGTTGATGAATGAACTTTGTTTCCATTTTACTGTATTTGATTTTTATTTTACACTAACCGTAAGAATTTCCCCATCTCTTTGAACGTGTTGTTACTAAATAGAAATTGTGACTTTGGGGCTTTTCTGAAACCCGGACCAGACCGGACCGGATCAACAAAGTTCCCCGCCAAAAGTAGACACGTGTAATCCCTGAGACTTTCTCTCTTGTGTAGTCGTCTCCTCATTTATTGAGAGTCATCGATAAGGTTTTTTTCAGAGGTGATTACAGATTCTGAAGCAAATTATGAAGGGGAAAGATACGATGTAACAGATTGTCCCAACTCTCAAGAAGTAAATATAAAAGCTCATATTTTCATTGTGTCATGGTCTACGCTAGTGTCTTTCATACAAGCATGTGGTGAACAACAACTACTCTTTATTGTCATGCCCGGATAAAGGTCATGTGTCAGATTACAAACCACACTGGAAATATGAAATTGCTCTTCAGATGGATCTTATAGCTACAGTAAGCAACTGAATTTGTGTGAACATTAACTAGCCAGTGTATATCCGCCTCCTCCCTGTTACGAAAAATTATTGCGTGACTAGTATTTGGAACATTCGTAAATATGCTAATTTCGTCTCGAATCTTCTAGAATATTTAATTAGTGCTGTATCGTCGTGATTCGGTAATTCTATTTTGTGCCGTTTGCATATCTTGCTGTAAATACTTTCTTATTGTAATATTACTTTATTTAGTATAGCCAGAAAGTTGTAGAATCTTTCGCTGTAAAGTATATAAGCGAATCGATGTTGTGTTTAGATGGTTTTTATCCCAGGAATGTTTCAGGAGTTTTACAGTACTGTTTACTGAAGTGTGACGAAGGTCTCATGTAAAGCTTGGAGGCTTTGAAGAGTGACTGAGGTCGTGTTTGTTAAGTGTAAGAGAGAGGTTACGTGGATATCAAGGCAGAGGCCGTGGGTTTATATAAGAGCGACGGAGGTCGAAGCATTGTTAACAAGTCTAGCAAGTGCTTGTTGTGAAGTCCGGAGTGGAATTACTGCATTCGTGTGAAATAAACAACTTCGTTGTGTTCTGACACTGCGTTGTGATTAGACTGCAAACTATACCTACCACTTTAAAACATCGAACTCGCAACACTGGGGGCCTGTCCGGGAGAGTGGAATTTAAGGAACTGTTTGTTGTCTACCGTTAACCAGGAAAGGATCACAACTTGGAAGGAAGTAGCTGCGCTGTGGAAAAAAGTTGTAGCGAGTGAAAGAGCCGTGGAACTTTAGTGCTGTGAAAATGGAGCAATTTATTCAGCTTGGCGAAAAGTTTGGTCTGGAACGAGAAAAGCTGCTTGAATTTGTGCGTGAAGAAGAAAAAGAGGAGAAACGTAGGCAGCTTGAAGAAGAGAACGAAGAAAGACAGAGACGCACAGACGACAGGATGAAAGAAGGGAAGGGAGACGTCAGGAAAGAGAAATTAGGAAGTTACAACAGGAAGCTGACCTCATGAGACAGAAGGAAGCTGCTGAGGTTGCCAAGAGAGAACATGAGTTAGAACTTGCTAGAATAGCAGCAATGAATGGTGGTGGTCGTACTGCAGAAAGAGGTGACAGGTAGGATCGGGCTAAGGCACCTAAACTCCCCTCGTTCATTGATGGCAAAGACGATTTGGACGCGTATTTGCAGAGGTTCGAGAGATTTGCCGAGACAGCTAAGTGGAAAAAAGATGGATGGGCATCGAAGCTCAGTGCTCTGTTGTCTGGACGGGCACTAGAAGTGTATTCACGTCTATCGGAGGATGCAGCTAAGGATTATGACAAGGTAAAGATTGCGTTAATGAAGAGATATCACCTTACCGAAGACGGCTATTGTCGAAAATTTAGAGCATCCAAACCAGAAGTTGATGAAAGTCCGCAGCAGTTTATTGTGCGACTGGACAGTTACCTGTTACGGTGGCTAGAGCTTTCGAATACTGCGCAAAGCTTTGATGGTCTTAAGGACTTGATCGTGAAAGAACAATTTATTGACTCTTGCCCTAAGGATTTGGCAATTCACCTGCGAGAAAGGGCACCTGAGACTCTAGCAAAGATTGCAAAGATCACTGACCAGTACTTGGAGGCTCATGGTAAACATTTGGTCAGCTCAGCGAGCAGAAAGCCAAGAACATGCAGATTAATCCACCAGCTCTGTATTGCTTTAAGTGCAACACCCGAGGTTATAAAGCTGTCAACTGCCCAACCCTAACAAAGAAGTGTTTTCTGTGTGGCAAGCAGGGACATGAAGCTAGAAACTGTCGATCAGGTGGACGCAGATCAGGAGGACAAAGGATGGTAACCCTGTGCAGCGTGGTCAAGTGAGTGCCAGTTGTCTAGTTCAGCCACCTGAGGTTAAACCTACTGATGAAGAAGTTAAGACCTGTATTAAAGAGATAAGCTGCTGTTAGCCTGTGGTAAGAAGATTCCATTGTTGAGTAGTGCTTGTGTTGAACCGTTGACTGGAGTGAGAAGTAAAATGCCTGTCGTGAAAGGTAGAGTTGGAGAGAAGCCTGTTGATGTCATGGGAGATACTGGTTGTAGTGGACTTGTAGTAAAGAGGGGCCTTGTGTCTGAGGATCAGTTTACCGTCGAATTTAATGTTATGCTGCTCATTGACAATACGGCAAGGAAAGTTCCCATCGCAAAGATTAATGTTGATACACCTTATCTCAAGGGCCAAGTGGAAGCGCAGTGTCTTCCCAATGCTGTTTATGATTTAATTATTGGTAATGTACCAGGCGCAAGAGCCGCTGACGACCCAGACCCAAGCTGGCAAGTTCCTGTACAAGAAGCTTGTGCTGTAACCACGAGAAGTCAAGCTAAGAAAGCTGGAGAACATATTCCGTTGAAGGTACCGGTAACCAAAGAAAGTCGTGTAGTTGATAGAGAAAAGCTCAAGCAGATGCAGCGTGATGACGAGACCCTACAGAAATTTTGGGAGAAAGATGACGTAGTTGTGAGAGGCCAGGCTGAGACTTCATTTGAAGTGTAAGGTGGAGTTCTGTATCGCGTCTACAAGCACCCTTATGTGAACGCTGGTAAATCCATGAAGCAGGTTATGGTTCCTGTGCAGCTGAGAAGTCGAATAATGGAACTAGCTCACGGATCGATCATGGGAGGTCACATGAGAATAAAGAAACGACTGATAAGATTCAAAGCGCGTTCTATTGGCCAGGCACTCAAGGGGACGTGACTCGTTATTGCAAGTCCTGCGATGTATGTCAGAAGACAGTTAACAAGGGTTCCGTATCAAAGGTTCCCCTAGAGATGATGCCATTAATTGACAAGCCGTTTAAGAGAGTAGCAATCGACTTGGTTGGACCTATTGTTCCCCCGAATGAGGACGGTCATAGATATATATTGACATTGGTCGACTTTGCAACTCGTTATCCTGAAGCTGTCCCGCTGAACAACATTGATACTGAGACTTTGGCAGAAGTGTTGGTGGATATCTTTAGTTGTCTGGGAGTGCCTGAAGAGATCTTGAGTGACCTTGGCACGCAGTTCATCTCTGAGTGTATGAAGGAAGTGATGCAGCTTTTGAGCATTAAACAGCTCACCACGACTCCTTATCATCCTATGTGTAATGGCCTGACGGAAAAGTTTAATGGAACAATGAAGAGCATGTTAAAGAGGTTGTGCAGCGAACAGCCAAGACGATGGCATCGCTATATTAACCCGTTGCTGTTTGCATATCATGAAGTTCCTCAGGAGTCTACTGGTTTTTCGCTGTTTGAGTTGCTGTATGGAAGAGCTGTCAGAAGACTGATGTTTATTCTCAAAGAGCTTTGGACGAAAGAGCTGGAGGAGCCTGAAGTAAAGAACAGCTATCAGTATGTGTTTGAGCTACGCGAGAAGCTTGAAGATACCCTCAAGCTGGCGCACACCGAGCTTCAAAAAGCCCAGAACAAAGGCAAGCATTATTACGACCGAAAGACTAAAGTCAGGAAGTTTGTACCTGGAGATAAAGTGTTAGCGCTGCTGCTGACCGACCACAACAAGCTCCTAAAGCAGTGAAAAGGTCCATTTGAGGTTAGTGCTGTAGTAGGTCTCAATGATTATTGAGTGAGAGTCAAAGGAAAAGAGAGAGTTTACCATGCTAATCTACTGAAGAAGTATTTTGAGCGAGAGGATCCTGTTTCCGTTGGAGCAGTTGCTGTTGAAACGAACACTAACATTTGTAAAAACGAACATGTTGAGAGTGAAGTAGAAGAAGTTGACCCTGTAGATAGTATTGATTTTCTGGAGATTGGTGGTTATGTCACGACACAGTCAGTCAATGATGTGGCCATAGGAGATAACCTTTCTCGTGAGCAAAGAGCAGTGTTCATGGACCCTGCAAATGAGTTTCAAAGCTTGTTCACAGAAGCCCCAGGCACAACAAGTTTGGCTCAGCATCATATCAAGCTTACATCCGACCAACCAGTTAGATCAAGACCATACCCAGTACCGTATAGCTTAAGAGAATCGCTGAAGAAGAATATTACAGACATGATGAAGATGGGAGTCATAAGAGAATCAAGTTCGCCCTATGCTTCGCCTGTTGTAGTTGTTAAGAAAAAAGACAACTCAAAGCATGTGTGCGTGGACTATTGTAAACTGAACAAGTTAACCGTGTTTGATCCTGAGCCTATGCCAACTGCTGAGCATTTGTTGCAGAAGTTGAATGGTGACAAGTATTTTACGAGAATTGATCTGAGTAAGGGCTACTGGCAAATTTCTATTCCTGAGGAGGATATACTGAAGACCGCTTTTGTGATGCCTGACAGATCGTATGAATTCCTGAAGATGCCGTTTGGTATGATCAACTCCGCAGCGACCTTAAAGAGAGCCATGAAGAAGCTATTGCGTGGTTCACACCTGTATGTGGGAAGAGCACATCAAGGCGCTTCAAGAGTTGTTTAGAAGATTATTAGCTGCTGGAATGACCATAAGACCGACTAAATGTCTTTTTGGAGTCAACACCGTTGATTTTCTTGGTCACCGTTTGGAGGAAGGGTTCATTGGTCTTCATGAAGACAACGTGACAAAGATTAGAGATGCTCCAAGACCAACTACTAAGAAGCAGATAAGATCGTTCATGGGTTTGGCTGGATATTACAGAGATTTTATCCCTAACTTCGCAGCATTAGCAGCCCCGCTGTCAGACAAAACACGTAAAGGCCAACCTAACAAAGTTGAATGGGGTGAGGCACAGGAGAAAGCAAAGGAAAACCTACTTTCTGCAGACTGATGCTTCTGACAGTGGTATTGGCGCTGTATTAATGCAGAAACATGATGGCAAGCTATTCCCCGTTTGCTACGCAAGTAAGAAATTGTCAAGTGCAGAGCGTAATTATTCAACCATCGAGCCATTAGCCATTGTGTGGGGATTCAAACTGTTTCATCTTTATCTGTATGGAGTTCCCTTTGTGCTACAAACAGATCACGAGCCACTGAAGTACATGAACAGTGCGAAGTTTGCTAATGGACGCCTAATGCATTGGGCTATGTTTCTTCAGAGTTACAACTTCAGAGTTGAGGTTATCAAGGGATCTGAGAATGTAGGAGCAGATTATCTAAGCAGAGTAGAGGAGTAACTTAAGAGACACTGGACTGCCTCCTCAGTTGGTACTATCTAACCAATTTTTCGTTGTTAGTAGAAATTTAGGAAATTTCTTCTCAAGAGGGGGTTATGTAACGAAAAATTATTGCGTGACTAGTATTTGGAACATTCGCAAATATGCTAATTTCGTCTCGAATCTTCTAGAATATTTAATTAGTGCTGTATCATCGTGATTCGGTAATTCTACTTTAAGGCGTTTGCGTATGTTGATGTAAATAGTTTCTTATTGTAATATTACTTTATTTTAGTATAGCCAGAAAGTTCTAGAATCTTTCGCTGTAAAGTATATAAGCGAATCGATGTAGTGTTTAGATGGTTTTTATCCCAGGAATGTTTCAAGAGTTTTACAGTAGTGTTTACTGAAGTGTGAGGAAGGTCTCGTGTAAAGCTTGGAGGCTTTGAAGAGTGACAGAGGTCGTGTTTGTTAAGTGTAACAGAGAGATTACGTGGATATCAAGGCAGAGGCTGTGTGTTTATACAAGAGCGACGGAGGTTGAAGCATTGTTAACAAGTCTAGCGTGTGCTTGTTGCGAAGTCCGGAGTGGAATTACTGCATTCGTGTGAAATAAACAACTTCGTTGTGTTCTGACACTATGTTGTGATTAGACTGCAAACTATACCTACCACTTTAAAACATCGAACTCGCAACACTCCCCTGGAAAAGATCGGGGAGGAGGCGCATGTACACGAGCCGTGTCAGCTGAAACTGGTGTTTACGCAAGCCCAAGAGTTTTTGTTTTCTGTCGTGTAAGACGCCACCAATTTCACCATTTCGCAACTACTTCAATCGCCACCTTTATGATTCCTTCGCGGAAATATCAGTTGATAAAACGCAAAGGTTGAAATGACAGATTGGAAAAAGACTTTGAAATCCCTTAAAGTTCGGGTAAGTGGTTCAAACGAATTAACATTCAAATTCGATCGAGCGAGGCCTTCCAGTGTTCAAAAGTAAATAGTAAAGTGCTAAGATCCAGACTAACGTTTTCCAACTAGGAGAGTACAGTTTGCTTTGTATGAACTATAGAACAATTCACTCTTTGATAAGTGAATAATATTACTTTCCTCTGGGGAACTGACTGAGACAAAATTAATAGGCCTTTTTGCAGCAATTCGTCACGTGATCTCATTTCGTAAAGTTCTGATTAAGTTGGTTAAGTCGGTTTCAAATTTCCCTCCTTGTTGATCTATCATAGGTTATTCTACCTGCAATAAATATAAGAATCTGAATTCCTTTTCAGACGTTTCTAATTACAGATATCTCTTTGGAGAACAAAATATTTTCGGTTGAAACAAAAGTACTGCAAAGCTTAAGAGTATTAAATGGGTTATAAAATCTGGACCAGCAGTTGTATTCGTATAAAGATTTACCTACTGCCTTAATGATACATCATCTGTTCATTTCTGGAATTCTTGCAGCTTCAGGTTGAAATGTCACATTTAATGAATTGCTGCAAAAGGCCTATCGAGCAGATGAAGTTCATTGTAACTTACTATAATAAATAGCGGCGTCCTTGCCGACAAATTTGTATTCTTGTTTCCTGATTGGCCCTTCAACCTGCTTTCGTTGTTTTGAAGAAGTTGCGATGATTTTCAACTATGCGAAATTGTTGAACCCAGGGGAAGGCTTATACGTTGCTACTTGGCTATTAATGGGTAACGTGTACATTTAAACATATTAAACTAAACCAAACGTAATGCGATCCAAAACACCTCATATGGGACATTTCATTTTCTCAAATTAACAGATGTAATAACATAGAGGGCAAAATTACTGAATACTGATTGGTCAATGAAGAGGGCATTTTTTCTTAATTTTGCTTGAGAAGAGGGCAAAATTACTTGCTCACGATTGGTCGAGCGCCAAAAATACTCGCTCCTGATTGGCTGAATGTACCTTTTCCACATTCAGTTGGTTTCTTCCGTTTGAGCAAAACAACTTCGTCTTCATCAAAGTTTGTCTTTTAATTCGCGCTGCATTCGCCGAAAAGGCATAAAGATTAAGAACTAGCTTTAAAAGATGATCTGGAAGATTTTTCGAGTGACAAGAAGAAGGGCAAAAGGTTTTTTTCATGAAAAGCTTAAAACTTGGATCGACTTACATGGCGCCCGGCGTAGTGGGATTGTGTGGTTGAAAAACAAAATGATTCCTTTCGTTTAATCGTTGTTACTGTTTTCAGGAATGAAACTCGTATTTTCCTCTCGAGTCGATGTAAATAACAATCATCTATACTCGTTTTGGACGCAAAGAACAAGTTGACTTGCTTGTCTGTTTGTCAGTTATTTTGTTTCCGAGCTCGAGCGAACGAGTGTTTTAACTCCGCTTAGCTGACTATGGCACCATTTTCGTCTCTTACATGATTCGCCTATGGAACTTGTTGTTCTGCGCGACATTTCAGCTGTGGTATAAACGCTCCAGGTAATAACACCTAGCTTTTGGTAATGAATTAGCTTGCTCAAAACCGATAACAGCCACTTTCAATTCGCCATTGTCGTCATCCTCAAGATCAACAGGTATGGTCCGTTTGCCATCATAGTTGTCATATTGTGGCAATCCATCTGGTCGAAGGTCATCCAGCGGAATGCGTCGTAAATCAATTGGGAAAACAGCATTCATCTGAACTTGCTTGGGACACTCAATACATTTCAGAGCATCGTTCGTTGCGTTAAACAATAGTTGAACCATTCCTTCAGTGGTAAAGGTTGTCTTGCGTCTTGTGAAGATTGGGATGCTTTTGTTACCATTGTAGAAATCCCCGACACCCCTTAAAGGACTTTGACAAGGGTCGTCACTTGAGCTACCGGATTCATAGTGTCTCCATTTGTAAAGAGAGGGTTTTTTTCCCGGACTACTGTCTGACAGAGTTAGATCACCGACCTCCAAAAGAAAAGCAGCGTTAGTTTTCAGTATGTCTTGATAACTTTTACAACTCTCTTTACCCTGCTTTCTGCCGTTGGTACAGCACTAGACTATGGTGCAGGAGAAATTATCACTCAGGATCTCAAAATAACCAAAGATAAAGTGCCACAAGGAAAGCAACAGTTAGGGAGAGTGGGAATAGTGCCGTTATTTCACGAGCCTATTTTACCATAAGAACCCTCAGCTTCGAACTCAGACTCTTTCTCCTCTCCTCTCTTATCGTCCATAGTAGAAAGACGTGGGTTGGACTTGATCATGTGACCATCCAAAATCTGGGTGCTAAAATATTTGCTGTTAGGGAGAGGTAGTAATGTTGAAAATATAGTGAACTGGGCCATACGTTTTTGACAAACAGAGCCTTTGATCTGGTGAAACAAAGGCTTTATACAGTATACATGCTGATTTCGGTTCTTTTCGATTCAAGGATAGCGTTCATGATTTGCAAGATCTAATACGTTTGTTATATAATTTTGGATCTCTGATTTTGACAAAAAGAAAAACTGCCTTCAGCCTTTAGCAGTTCTTCCGAGATATTTCAATTTGGCCACATATATTTGAAAGTCTTTATTTCACAGAGTGAGCCTACCAGAACTAGGGAGCACTTTGTACGGGCCTCATGGGAAGTCACGTGAACAGGTGCAACCAGGGTCTGTACTCTTAACGAAAAGGGAAGAGAAGAGAGATAGCCTGGGTTACTGGTTGAAAAACAGAGTGGTGCCTGAGATGAACTTTGAACTTTTTTGTGGTTTGATTGACAAGACTTGTACCTTAACAGTAGACCAATTTTGGTAAAAATCAGTCTTAGACAAAGAACGTGACCTCAACTTATGCTCTGGGGAAATAACCCATACAAATCCTTATTTCATTCCCCAGAGCCTGGAAATCATGTTAATTGTTTTAAGCTGAATTTTAATGCATCGAAATTGGTCTATTACAATACTTGTGAACTGCTGTGACCAAAGGAATTAATGAGTCTGGTTCGCCCTAGATCATTCCTTGATCAGAATTGATCTTTCTTCTCCAATGTCCTATTTTCTCAGACAATCGTCAGGATGCTTATTATCAAAAGCAAAAGAGAGGGGGGTTATCTGGATGAGGCTGCTCAATCGGGGTGGGGGGGGATTGGTGCTCAATAAAGTTTTTCTTTTAAGGTACCATACAAACTTTGGCTAACCATTGCATGCAACAAGAAAAAAATACAACACTATACACTACACTTTAACCAAAACATCAAATGATTCTCCAGAAAGAGGACCGTGCACCACACAACCTTTTGTAATTACATCTGCAAATGGTTAGACTCTCTAGTCTTCTCGGATAAGGACGATAAGCCAGAGGTCCCGTCTCACAACCCTTCAATGTTCATAATCCTGTGGGACGTAAAAGAACCCGCACGCTTGTCGCAAAGAGTAGGGCATATAGTTCCCGGTGTGGTGGTCTGTCTTCTGTGGTATATCATGGTTGGGAGGGTAAAAAAAAAAACGAGCCCACTTAAGGGCCCACTGACCTATTTTTTGGGGTGCATTGCTAAGGATCTAACGGTTAGCTAATTTGAGAGAATTTGGCATTATTTTGGTCAGTTTCCAACTTTTGTAAGCCAATGACCCTAAATATGACGTCATGATACCACGCCCATGGTCATGTGACCATTAAAAGAAAAGTCTAAATTTGTCTCCGTGCTACGCAATTTGGGTATTTAATCGATGGTTTGATAATTTGTATCTGTTTTTGCTTCCAGCCAAGCATGGTTTTCTTTTTATTTTGAAAAATGTTCTTTTTAAAGGCATAAACGATACTGAATTACCCATAACTTTTTCAAAAAATCAATGCTTAGCTATATTCTGTTTTTGGGGGTGAAACATGCCATGTAAAAAAAAAAATAATTAATTTAATTTAAAACCGCCGGAAATGTATATTTTTTCCTCAAACCGGAAGTCAGTTCGTTTACGCATGCGCAGTTGATCTGAGAACGAGCGTGAGGAAGGGCGAGGAAAACCTTCGATGGAAACAACAGTTTGTGCGGTGACTTTTGCTTGTTAGTGGGTTTTCTTGTCAGCTCATGATATGATGACGTCAGTTACCGGAAGAAACATTTCACTTCCTTAGCAACGCACTAAAAATAAGTCTGTGGGCCCTTAATTTGGAGCCTCGCTCTGTTGTGCAACCCCACCACAGCCTGTTTCTCTGTTGTGGTGAAAGTGATTAAATAAAGTAATTTAAATACTGATGTCTGCATAGGTGCATCTTAAATTGACAACTGATACAGTTTTTGCCGATATCCCTTCCACATTATTTAACTACTATATGAGAAAGTTGTTGGGGGAGAGGGAAAGCAGGCTTGTATCTGCTATTTTGAGTTAAGAGGTACTTATACTCAAGTAAACACTGTACGTAGCTTGGACAATGCGATTAGTTATGAAACAAAGGTAAAATTAAAAGGCGGTTAGGTGCACTTTGTTTGAAACAGTAGGGGACAATTGGTGTGGTAGATCTGTCCTATCAGTGTATTTCTGGCTGGGTACATACTCGGCGGAGATAGCAACCACTTGAAGAATAGTAAGCTGCTCAAAACTCTGAAGGGATATGATTGGATATACTACATATGATATATTAAGTTGACTAAGCAAAAAGAGATTGAAGTGTTGTCACTATTTAAAGTACTTGTAACACACATTACAATAGGAACATGTCTTTCATATAATGTAATTGCATTTCCCACTCATCCCCCGACATACTGACCCTTAAAAGCCTGGTTAAAGATGAGAAATGTAAAGCTTACCTCTTGCTGGTCATACTCAAATCCTCCAACTCTGCAAGGATGAGGTAGATTACAAGAAAAAAAGTGACAAACCAAGTAAGAGTTTAGTTTCCAACAAAATTTCATTATCTTTTGCAGTTACTTTAATTTGCTTTCGTAAATCATCTAAACAAGAAATTCGAGAGTGTGCAATATTAGCCACTTTTAGTGATAAGTTGAACAGCATCATCATCATTATCATCATCAATATTTATTTAAACACGAAATCTTATATGGTCTTCTTAGGAGTCTTGTAAAAAGTTACAAAGGATAAATTATGTAAATCATCAGAATAACATTACATTAACTAACAAACTCATTAACTAGCCTTCAGTAAAAACCTATATAATAAACATTTCTCTGATTTACAGTGTACTAAAAATCATCTTTCCCAATTACACTGTAGTGGGGTTTTAAATAGTTTTAAACTAGGTAGGTGTCTGGTTTTCGATGGCATGTTGTTCCACAGAACAGAACCTCAGTAGTGCAGGCTACCTTTTGTGTATTCCGTTCTTGGTCTGGAGACATAGTAATTTATCTCAGAGTTTCTAAGATTGTGTACGTGTACGCCTGGTGTGTTGGTAAGAATCCGCCTCAGGTACAATGGGGAAAGATTATTGTGGATTTTATACATAATCACAGCCAGTTGTTTGAGTCTTTTGTTTTTTGTCATGTAATTTTTGATAACTTAAATTTACTCCCTATGAGCATGCACTTAGTTTTCTTCAGAGAGTTAATTCGTTTGCTGTAAGCCATAACAGGATTAAGTTCAAATCATAATTCATTTTGTGTTCAAGGATATATGGATCTTCCGCAGACGAGGTAAGAGTCGTATGATTGGCATACATTATCGGTTTTGAAAACAAAGTACATGAGGGAAGATCGCTAATGTAAAGAGTAAACATCTTTTCTATGCAATTCAACGCACAAGTGCCACTTTCATTTCTAAGCCTAAAACGCCTTCAGTAAAAAATATATTTAAACAAAACAGTTGACTTTACACAATTATACTTTCCCCCTTTCATTCAAATAGGATATAGCTGTTATGATTCGACTAAAGTTTCCAGGCAAAGCTGACAGCAAATGACCACCTGAAATTGTGGTAGGCCATTGTTGGGCCGAGCTGATCAGCGTTCTTTATTCATTTTGAAACAAAACATCTTCAAGGAAGATGCAAGTGTTGCACGACTTTGTGAACTGCTCCTTTTGTTACCCTCGTGTAGCGGGAAATCTCGGATACCCCTACTCCATTATTGTACAGATCAACAATCTCTTCCCTGACAAACACAGGCAATGGTTTACCGGGCTGGTAAAATCCACCAAGGAAATTTCTAGACATCTTGGGTTTTAATACATGAAACCACGAGCGAACGAGCGCATATTTTAAAAACACAACGCAGCAGTGACACAATCGCTCATTTGTTCCCGCGCGAAAACAACAGCACTCGGACGAAAAATAATTTGAAAATAGTTTTCATCTGTAATAACTGCAGATTTCTTATTTTCAATTTTACCACGAGTTTTTTACTACTTTTAATTTCATTTACAATTGTGCAATTGAAGGTTTGAAGAATCATTTCATAATTGAAAAATCAAATCAGTGAATGAAATATTTTATGAATGTTTGAAGTTGTGCATTCATGCGTGAAGCGCGTTGACTGTAAAATTGCTCTTTTAATAATAATAATTATATTATTATTAAGAGAAAGCAGGATATGCAGAGGAGCCTCTACAGACATCCACCTCTTTTTATGTTTTGACTTATTTTGCTAGTATCACATATTCATATGCTAAGAATGATCCCAATTGTGGAGTCAATTGGCTGTAAACCCCCCGACAGTACTTCAAAAAGACAATCTAAATTTAGTTGTTTCTTGTTCCTTTGTTGCTATGGAGTAAGTACACAAGAAACATTATTTCGATGCTTTCTTGATACATATTGGTTTCTTACTTTGGAAGTGCTTAGTACACATAACAGAAAAACAGTTAAATTAACAGTTACATAAGTAACAGCAAAAGAATGCCTTGCTTCCATGTAATTGCGATGGAGATGAGAAAGAGGAAGATGCTTCAGATGGTGGAATAATCTGAAAATTGTGCGACAAATTACCGAGCAAAAACCTCAACCTTAGTTGAAACTCAATCAATCTTTTGGCATGGTCAAAGGAACCAAGAATAATGGAACACAGAGTTCAAGAAGGCCAGTAGCTTATCCTTTCATCTTGGTATGCAATCTCAGCCTCCTATATGTTTACACATCAAGCTATAAATACACCATTTGGACTGTACTCCAGAAAGAATGGTCAAAATTTGAACTGTACCTCAGATACACCATCTGCACTGGTATCAAGATCCTCCTTTGCAGCACAGCCTTCTTCTTCTGAGACTTTGTCACTTTCCAAATTTTTTAAAGTTAACTTCCCAGACATCTTTAAAAATTATTGAATAAAAAATATTACGTATTTAGAAGTTGTATATATTATTTTTTGATTTTGAGTAAAATTATTATTATTTCAAGGGATAATTCCTGGGTTCAAAGCATTTTTAATTTGAATTAATCCAGACAATCCAATTTTTTCTACAACACATACCACATTGTCCACCCAACTCCGCAATTTTTTCAGTGAAGAAAAGCAGGGAGGAGGTCCTGCAGGTCCCAGTCTGTCATGGATTTGAATCCTTCCCGCCAATTTGATTATCTGTAAGGCAAAATCACATGCAAGCGTCACGAGTGCATGCATAATTTATGCAATTCGCAAGGCGGGAAAATCAATCCTAAAATATGTTGACTTTTTTCAGAAAAAAAACCGAGTTTTTTCCATTATAGGAAATTTTATCTCCACAACTGTGATCTAAATGTGTCGACCCTTCAAATCTTAAACAAATCTTCCTTCCTAAGAGGAAGCAAGAGCATAGAGCATGAAATTCACTGATTTGCATGCAGAGCTCGAGTGGCAAATAAAAACAAACATACTCACCGACTAGAATCCTAACCTATCCATCGTCGTAACTCCACCCCATGATTGGGAATTCTTCCTTTGAAACCGTCGGGTATGAGCAACTGATCACTCATATTGCATTTGTGTACGAGTAAAATAAAGAAAGCATTCGCATCACGTAGCTCACAGCGGTTATTACTACGTGTTAAGGTGCACGAATTTATGCTAATTAGTATATGCCAATGTTTATGTCATATAATGATAGTATCATGGAGTCATGCTTTCATAGGTTATGCCAATGTCCATGTCATATAATGATAGTATCATGGAGTCATTGTTTCATAGGTTTCGTGGTGTCAATGGTTTCAAGGTTTCATAGGTTTCATGGTGTCAATGGTTTCGTAGGTTTCGTGGTGTCAATGGTTTCAAGGTTTCATAGGTCTCGTGGTGTCAATGGTTTCATAGTTTCATAGGTTTCGCAGTGTCAATGGTTTCAAGGTTTCATAGGTTTCGTGTTGTCAGTGGTTTCATACATAGTTTCATAGTTTCATACGTTTCGCGGTGT
>NC_090880.1:14192235-14207235 GCF_036669935.1 Montipora foliosa
ACATTTGTGTATGATAGGTTTGACACAAAGGAAAATAACATTTCAACCAAGCATATACATGTAACATGTAGAAGTGAACCACAACAATAATAATAATTATTATTTTATACATAATTATAAACGTAAAACAGCTTAAGCATCCCTAGCAAAGTAAACATGTAGATAGTAACTTTAACTTCCGGAGAGATCCTGGAAAATTTTACTTCAGGCTATCAGCTATAATCAGTGTACTGTTGTAATCTAGGTACCATTAAGCTAATTTATCTGAAAAGTGCTAAACCATCATGTAGCAAGAAATAAATAATTATAGTTGGTGTAATAAAATGCCTAATCAAATCTTCAGTTGATAAAACAATTTCTGGTATACTCGCTCTTGTTCTTCTATTGAGCACTCTGATTCTACATCTGCTGAAATCAAGTATACATACATACACACACATACATATTGATCCTTTTAATTTTTAGGCTTTTATTTAATGATAATGCCTTCCATCATGACTGGCGTTCATGCCTAAAAACCACTTCTATTGTTTATACAAATATATATTTTTAAAGTTTTGGTTGGTCAAGAAATCATTTCATAATCTGCAGGTAAATACTGATGGACACAGAAAAAAGGAGTTGTTTAACTACAGAAAATGCTTTACTTGTGTGCAGTTGGGTACCTGTCTAAGAAAGACAATTATAGAACCCTAAGAAGACCTCACCTAGCAGCCCAGACATATCAGTTTCAATATATTTTCAAAGATTTTCTTATAAATGAAAAATAAATTCAAGCAAGGCACCAGCTAACTGAAATCCCTCTAAACCATACAAGATACCAACTTACCAATGTTATGGTTGTTCTTGTGATATGACCCCAGTATTCCATTATATCTTTCGAAGGAGAAACACCAAAAAGAGTAAACTGGTCCATAGTCTCTGATGCAGTCCACAAGATGACAACTTAAGTGCATGTTTGGAGTACAAAACTCTGGTCCATACAATTTCTCAAAATGCTTACAAAATTCAATTATCTTTGCCTCTGCTGCCAAACACTGTTCCACTGTTAAGGACCGACGACAAATTAGGCGACAGGCAATTACAAAACACACCCAAGCATCATAATGCTCTTGGGGCAATAGGCCCTTTAATGCAAACAATGAATAGTAAATAACCCAGTTCTTCCACTGGTCTGCTGTAAATCCACTAAATCCTGAAGCAATCTTAGAAGGAATCCTTCCAATTTCTGGTGGTGGAACAATAGCATCAACTCTTCTTTGCAGCAAGTCCAAGTGTTTATCAGTGAGCAATTCCTTTTCTTTCCAAACCTTTAGGGTAGTTTTTGCTAATCCAAGGAAAAGGTTGTGCATAGGATCAATAATGACAAAACGTACAGCATCATAGTACGGCAACTGTAGAAGAACAGAGTATTTTGCGCCAGTTTTGCGCACATGAGTGCTTATTTCTGTTTGGCACCTGGCATATCTAACAGCCTCTGCATGTGCCCGGTGAACCTCATTCGTTCTTTTCTCCCATGATCTTGTATCAAAACCAGAAAAATCTGGTTTTGATCCGAAAGTGGTTCGTGGAAATGTCTTGAAGCACTTGTTACAACCTGAGAAACAAAAACAAACAACAACACAAAACCTTGATTATTTGGATGTACCCTCTTTCCTTAATTGAAGAACCTTGCAAGTTCATACTTGCTCAGTTCACCATGAGCCTATATGTAAAGTGTAAGTTGTTTATGAACAAAATTCATTGCATTGACAGTTTTTGTGTGAGGAAATGTTTTCTGCAAGGAATATTATTCCTGTAGAACTAAATTGTTATTTTATAAACTACATGTATTATTATTCCAAAATACTCTTGAATTCAGCTGAATTAACACTAAAGAAAAAAGGGTGTGAGAGATCTAAATACATGTACATGTAAGTTGGGAACATATTCTCTACTGTCACATAGATAATTCAAGTCTCACAAAAAAGGTACTACCAAAAAGTCACAATTAGATAACTTACAAAACAAATTCAATGACACCCATTCTTAAAAATTAATGTCCAATTAGAACTGTAATATTACAAGTACCTTTTGCTGCTGAATGGCCAGCAAATCCCCCACATTTCCTTGTAGCTGGCACGTCACAACACAAAGCCAGGAGTGCAACTCGAAGCTTCAACATGCCTCCTGGTAGACATGAATCCTCAATAATCACACCATCCCAAAAGTCTATAAGTTCATCGACAAGTGGTTTCAGGAATGAATTGATGTCACCCTTTGGCTCTTTGGGACCCGGGATAATTCCCACGAGTATAACATTCTCTGGCTTAAACCTCTCCTCTCTCGGAAGATTCAACAGCACTAAATAAATAACACCACAACTGTGATTTGTGTGTTTGTACGGCTGGAACCAGTCAACATTCAGCATGACACCAAGATTTGCTGCTGTAGAGAAAAAATTTTCTCCATCAGAATCCAAGAACTCCTTCCAGACTTTTCCATCAAAGACATCTGCCATGGCATCCCCTGTTGGCCTTTTATTTCTCCAAGATTCACAGCTTTCAATAAAACCAGGTCTTGTTATCAGTGACCTTAGAGAATCAGTTAATCTCTTATAACAATACAGATTCTTCAGATGTAAAAATAAGGAACCATTCTTTGAACGCATTTGCTTCATTAAGAAAGCACCACACGGTTTCCTCCTGTTTCTCTGAGGATGGTTTGGAAATCGAACATGATCACATTTCTTGGAAACATGCCGTCCATTCCTTCTTCTGATAACACACTCGTCTGCTTTATACAAGGTGCAGCACTTTGGACATGCAACATATTTTTCAAAGTCATCTCCTCCAATTCCAATAAAAGACTTGGCCAAGTAAAGTGTCTGTGGTAAACTTTGGGCAAATTGAACGAGGATATCAACCTTAGTTACCTTTCCAATCAATGTCAGGAAAAGACGCAGGAATTTTAGAAGCATTAGGATCCCATTGTCTGAAACTTTATAGAGAGTTTGCCAAAGGAAAAGAAATAAAATAAGGACTCTTGATTCTGATGAAACTCGTTTGTCACTCTGTGGAAATGAGTCACAAAATTGGTCATCTTCACAGTATTCAAAACTCTCAGGTCCATCATTATCACCATCACCATCACCATCTTCTTGATTGGAGTCCTATGAAAATAAAGTATAGGCTTATTTTTAATCGATAAAAGCTAAACAAGTCCTTAGTGAGTATACAGGTGCTCCTGGGTGTTTTGTGTAAAAATAGAAGATTTCATTTGATTTGGACAACACCAGCATAACATAAATTTTTACAGTTCATAGTTACCTTAGTATTATCACAACCACTAGTACAAAATGTTTCAGCTTCTGGCTCATCACAGTCACTGAAGAAAATCTGATCTTCATCATCAAAAAGATGAGATGATTCCTCCTGATCACTGTAGCTATCAACACAATCCACTTCATTGTGTAGTGGTTCTTTAGTCAGTTCTTCAGGTGAAATTGATCCTGAGGTATATTCAGTTTCAACAGCAAGTTGCAAGGAATCACATTTTGTAGTATCATTTAATCCCAGATTCCGATGCTCATAAAATGTCTTCCTGGCAACACGCTTATTACAGTGGTCACAAAAAACGTAGTCTTCAGGTTCACCTAAAAAAAATGTACCATGCATTATTAATTACTATGTATAATTGACAATATACAAGTAGATTGTCTGTGTATTAGCAATATACAATCATTGACATCAAAGTGACTGATGTCAAATGGTTGCATACATGTATTGATCCCAGTTGATTTAATAATATAACAGGGATCCATATTCATTTTTTATTGAAGTCGTCAGCCAGGCAAGTACGTCTTATGAAGTACTTGCCTGGACAAATTTTGGGTTGCCCAGGCAAAAAATACAGACGTATAGGAAATGGTCGATAACATTACTTGTAACTTGAGCATTCATGTTTTATTTTACAATCTCGTCAGAAATTACAAATTTTGACTCTAGAGTATGGTTATTTGCACCGTGGGAACCCGATTTACAGTGGTCCATATCTGCCATGGCAAAATGTACTTGAATGCAGCTTACAAAGTTACCATTCAAAGAACCAAAGTTTGGACGTTCTTGTCTAGTGTCTTCCTTTCATATGCTATCAACATTTTGTTTTTGCTGTTTGTAAGCAGCAAGTTCTGCTCCACTTGTTTTCCTTCTTGCCGGAGGTGGCAAAATACCTTGTAACTATCAGCTGAGACCACAAGTCACCCTTTGCTCTTTTCTAAACGACTTACTACAGTGCAGACCAGAAATATGCGTCCTACGCAGACGCAAAACGCACGCGCGTTTTTTGCGCACACACGTTTTGAAATGCGCGTTTTTTTCTTTTGTTATGCAAACTCGTATCGTAGATGTGATGTTCATTGTTCCACGAAACAATAGACAGACGATAAAATGAATATTTAATTTCTGTGATCAACTTACCAGAACATTTGAATTGAAGAGCGGTGTCAACTGATCATTGTGAGTTTTCGAAACGAACCTACAAAGTTTTACCTGTAAATTCTTTCGACATTCACTGAATGAAAAATAATAAAACTCTGTTGTCATCCTGCAGCTGACCACTGATATTTAAGTTATTTTGACCTTTCTGTTGCCGAAACTGCAGTTTGGATCGTGGTCATAGAAAATGCCAGACAACGGAGAAAATAATTATGTAGACGTAGCTTCTGACCTTTCCGCCAATTCTTCGCAATAAAAGTGCTTTGCCGAAAATTTGTCGAGCTTAAGAATTTCGGGAAAAAAATAAAACAGCGCTACTGAGGAGTTTTTGTAACATCCCAAGTTTTTCGCGAACGTCAAATACTGAGAATGGCGCCACAGAAGTCGTCATGAGATAACTGCTTTGAGGCATTTGGTTCCAGGCTCTCAAACAAAAGAAGACGACATTAGGGCCGGTGTTTTTTGTCACACAGGGTTTCACTCCGTATGCTTCCAGCCAACCCCGCGTTAATTCTCCTCCGTAAAGCTTAACTAAAGAAAGAAATTGGTGCAGAAGATATCTTAAAGGGGAGATTTTTCAACTCCAAGCGCATTCCAATGAATCTTGCTGAAGTAATACAGCTTCAATTCGCAAAAGGACACAATGCCGAGACGCCTCTTGAATGTCACGCACGCATTACAAAAATTATTTTGAAATATTCGAGAAAGTACCGGTATTACAGATGGCGTAAGTAAGTTTTGTTTGCGAATGAATGTACTCCTTATTTCGTTGATTTTACTGCATTTCACTCCGCCGTTCATCCAAGTCTTGCTCTTAGCGATATTTGTTGTTGATCGACTAACTTTACTGACCGTCGATTTCTGTTGGCAAAACCAATGTCTTTCAAATTGAAAATAGTCCTGTTTTACGTTTTAATCACAGGAAAATATTTATTCCCCTCATTATGTCATGTGTTGATGCAGCGAGAAGTGAAAGTAATTTTCAAATGTCTGAAATTAAATGTGAAGCGGAAGCGAGTGCATTGTTGACTCGAATTTCACTTGGAAGCACGCGTTATTTGAAATCAAACACTTCAATGTTGACATAGCCATTGTCTTGCACTGAAACTAACAATAAAACTTAAACAACGAAAAGACAATGGGCCAACTCATACATACTAACTATCTTTGATGAATGCGCATTTTTGATGCGCATGTTACAAACGCAGACGCGTGTGCGCAATTTTCGTATGCTCGTTTCGCACGCGTTTTTTGGGACGCATATTTCTGGTCTGCACTGTAACAACCATGCCAGCAGTGAGCTACATGAAAATTGAGCCTGCGATTTTTTCATGGAAAATACCGCAGGGTCAAAGATGGCGCTGTCACAGCGTTTTGTTTTCCCTCGTGTCATCTGTTCCCCCGAACACTGAGCACTAGAGCTGTGTTTTTCCCCTTCGCCATAACGATAAATATAATAACAGAATATGAATACAGAAAGTATCCTAAACATGCATACAAGCTAACCTTAGGTCTAATTAGGCCTAATTAGGCCTAAACAAAAGTTTTAGGCCTAAGGCTAACTTTTATGCATGTTTAGGATACTTTCTGTATTCATATTCTGCTGTCATATTTATCGTTATGGTGAAGGGGGAACACATAGCACTGGTGCTCAGTGTTCGAGGGAACACAAAACGCTGTAACAGCGACCAAACTTGAGATTTCATTGCTCATGCTGAGAAAAGCTGCATGTTTATTCCTTATTTTCTGGAATTTTCCATTGAATGAAAAGCGGTCAGAACGAAAGTACATTCTATATTATAACATTTGATGGCGCACTCATGAAAAGACATTTATTAAAACATCACTTGTCCAACGGACGACCGTTGGAGTTCTTATATTCGTCCGGACAGGTTTTAGTCGTCTGGGACGACCTGACGACTGTTAATGTGGATCCCTGATATAATAATAAAAATAACAATAATAATAATATGATAATGAATTAATAAGCTAGGAGATTAAAGCCAATCAGAAACAGCAAAATATTTTGGATAAATAAAAATATTTGGTATATACCACACAAGTAAATACCGTAGTGCTTTTCATGCGGGCAGATTAGCTAGCTCAGAAGTGATTAGCCAAGTATTATTCACCTCCAAGAAGCCCAGTGGTGCGAGCTTTTTAAATTCCGAGCATTTAACAAAAATAAAGTAATTTTTGGTCTCCTAGTTATTCAGCTTGTGTGGTATATACTAAAACAAATACAGTAGAATCCCAATTATTCAAACCCTTGGTTTGTTGAACCTCCATATTATTCAAACTGAAAAAGATTTGCCTTCCCCAGTCAAACACCCTCGTCCTCACTACATCACTTGAACCTGACACACACGTGGGGAAGGGGGGAGTCGAGGCCAGAAAAGAATTTTCCGGGGGGTCAAATTTGGAAGATTTGGTGCTGGTGGGGGGAGGGGTTGTTGGTCCAAAAGAAATTATCTCCAGGTTTGTGTTCTCTAAAGGTTGGCATCTCTGCGATTTTGGGTATAATATGCCCCTTTCCACAGGGAAATTTTTCGGTAACAAAGCACACATCCGCCTACTGTACGTCTTCCAAAGACAAACGTGTTATGATCAAACGAGGCGATGCGGAGTTGACGGATAATTCTACAGCTTTTCTTAATTTTTCTATTCACATGACTTCAGATACACTTACCAACAACAGTCTTCAATTTTTCGCACGGCAGGTGATCATAATACGCGGTCTTCCCGAAGTTTCGGCCACAGCTCTCACATGTTTTCCTTGTCGCCATGTTTGATTGCAACTCCCGGTTATCCCGGATAGATCACTTTGTGACCAGGCAAAAAAAAGATCGCTTGTTGTAATTGGCTAGAGAAACAATAGGTATTGTCCTTTTGACCAATAATGAAGCTGCATGATCAACGCCGCGCCTTCTTCGAATCGTGTCCATTTCACACTTGCATTGGCGCTGAGTAGTTTAGTTGGATCTACGGCGTATTTCTGGCTTATTTTCTGAATTGTGACAAGTCTACCTTTTATATCCACTGTACCTTATAAGGTGGTTCTGGCGTCGAAATAGGTAAGTTACAAATCCTTTATTCGTTCTACTAAATTTGCGATGTATTCACCCGAAGTCATCGTTGACAGTTGAATTGATCAAGCTGAATATATCGATCGCCTGCTTGTTTTTGAATTCCCATACTGTATCTAGAATTGATCGTTCTTCAAGTGGTTAAAGGCTAACTTTGAACGGTTTGAACTTAAAGCTTCGACGGAGAAGAATGAAATGCAAAGTTGTTCCCGTGCTTTGTGAGCTTTTGTCAGTTGTTAAAGTATGATTTCCCATGCCGGTTTTGTGTTACAGTCATCTTAACTTTACGAGTTAGGAAATGCTGTCCACGTAATAACCACAGTTGCTCGGAACTGTACATGAAGTATATCTTTTGGACGATTTAGTGTGTAGTTTTTATGTTCTGACTGTTTCTAATAAATGTCGCCATGCATGGAGGAGTTAACGCTCATAGTTGCATCAGGGAATCATTAGGGCAAGATGGCGGGAAAATCAAAGATTTGTATTAGAATTTAAAGCCTTTTACTTCTTCCTGAATTCATATATTTTAGATTGCTCTCCTTGAAAATAGTAACTTACGAGTTCAAAGAAACAATACACTAAATCTGGAATCCAAAGATTTCTGTGATCAGTTTTTAGAAAACCTTGATTTTCCCATACATTTTCTTTAATTCGACAGTATCAAAATTACAGAAAATGTATGGAAAAATTGACTTTTTCAAGAACTGATCACAGACTTAAGGGACTTTGTCTTCTTGTTGTTTAATTATGCAAAATATAAATCTTTCTTTGTGGATTCTTTACACAGTCAAGAGATGGCCCAACCAGGTTCATTTTTTGGACACAATAGAAGATCTGGCTTTGGAAGGGAAAGAAGCAGTAGTTCAACTACAAGCTCAGCAAGTGCATCTAGGAGTGACACTCCCCCAAGTAGAGCTGGAAATATTGTCATATCGTCATCTGAAGTAGGAAAGATATTTGATGCAATAAACTCACTATCCAATAAGATGAGTACGCAAGAAGAAATGTTAAAAAAACTGACAACTGCAATGGAAGATTTGGAAGATGAAGTGCAAGAACTTAAAGTTAATGAGAAATCTCTGCTTGAAAAAATTGAAGTGTTTCATGATCGTGAGGTGGTTGAAGATGGATCAAAAATTCCGCCAGAAGTTTCAGTAAGTGCATACTAGAGCAATTCCTTCCCGTAACACACCTTGAAGTGAATTAAGACAGTCTCCTGATTATTTTGTACATTTGAAACTAAGATATAATTATTGCCTGTTATACATGTAACAGTATGGTAAACCATAGTGCCAGCTTGCAAAATACTATAGTATATTTTGACTTGAGCACTTCTCCTAAAAGTTATTTTCAAGTTTTTTTCTGTAATATATATGGATTTTTGATTATAAATTTGAAACAAAGAAAAATAAAATTTAAACTGTGGATTAAATTTAAGCACAACATGTGCAATTTAGATTTGCTATATCCACAGTTTTTCAGGTAATGCTCAACTTATGGTTAACAGGCTCATATTCATGTCTATTGTTTTTTCCTACAGCTAGCTGAAAAAATCTGCTTTGGTATAGTTTCTTAACTTTACATCCAGTTCTTGAGGAGATAATTTTACAAGTGGCTGTCTTTCATTCTTCAAGTCCTGAATCAATGTCTGTCATTTTTGGAGATGTTTGTGTTTGTTTCCAATCCATAAACTCAGCAACATCAAAGGCACAAACCTCTTAGCCATTGTTTATGTCCATTTTGGTTAGCTTCTCGGAAATGTCATACTCAATACTAAAGAAAGCAAAAGTGAAGTGGGATGGGAAGGAATAACTTCCTACTGCAAAGGCAGGTGTTGTCATAATAACACAAATACTGTAGGTTACTGATTGGTTGATAATAACCACACAAAATTTATTCAAGTACAACAAGAATTGCATTAACTGGGAGAAGGAAATTGCTTGTTTATTTAATTGCGAGAATAGACATCAGGTAAAATTGATTAGAAAACAATACAGAAAATAAGCCTGGTGGCCTGTGTTAGTAATTTGATACAAAAATGGGACTACAGTGTACCTCCAGGCGAGTACTTTCTCTGATCTATTTTTAATTTTTCTCCAGCCATGTACACTTCTTCTAGATATTGTTCTAAAATTTCCTTTTCACACCATAAGATGATGACACGATTGCATAATGGTAGACTCCTGTATTAGCTTAGAAGCAAAATTCTAAGATTAATGGAATAGGAATGTTGCAAGCTAGCTACTAGGTCTCCAGCTGAGAAGGCAGACTAAAAGAGCTAGTTCTCATCAGTTGGAGACTCTTTGTTTGTCGCTAAGAGTGTGAGGCTTGTTATGTTTGTCAGGTTTATTTTAACGACAGGTGTTATTGATTATGGCTGTTAGAGTCAGTATGTATATACCGTAAATGCTCGAATTAGCGCCCAGCTTCAAATAAGCGCCCCGCTTCGAATTAGCGCCCCTCCTAAGGTTCAAAATTTGTAATAAGCGCCCCCCTTCAAATAAGCGCTCCCCCCCCCTCCCCCCTCCCCCCCCCATCCCCCAAGAAAAAATGAGTTTTGGTACTCGGTACGATATACATGTACGAGACGTATACGGTCTATACGGTTCTTTTAATGAAATGGGACATTGTTAAATCAGATAGTATAGACAGTAATGTCCTTTCAAAGTCGCACGGGTTTGCTTCTCATTTCTTTGGTAGAAATATCCATGTGAGCACATAGCTGCTTCACTTTATTAAGTTCCTCGTAAAACTTTGCTCCCAATCGCCGGCTTCTTGTTACTGCCTCAAAAGTTCCTGGAATTACGAGGCCATTTTCAAGTTTCCTGCTTCCAGTGACTTCAACTACCACCTGATTATCCTCATGAGAAATTGATAAACAAAATAAGCGCCCCCCTCTCGTCTTAGAAAATTAAATAAGCGCCCCGGGCGCTAATTCGAGCATTTACGGTATGTAACTTGATACCACATCTTTATTATTAGTATTGCGGTTGTATTTTAGTAGAGTATGGTTTGGTACAAACAAAAAATCCCACTTTGTTCACTTTAGGCAGATGTACATCTTCTTCACAACAACTTGTCATTAGACAGACAATACAAGCCAGAAGAAAGGTATGTTTCTTTTCCTGTGCTGTGATTATCCAAAAATAGTTGAACTGTTATAATGTAACTTAAGGGGACTTGCTACAGTTTTCAGATATAGTCCTTCCTAAATCCAGTGTTGGAAATAACAGTCGGTCATCGGACATTGTCCGAACAAATTTTGAAAATGTCCGGCCAATTTCACATTATGATCGGACAAGATGGCCGAACATGTCACCAGCACATCTTGAGTTCTCTTCTTCAAGGTGCTGTCAGTCAATAAAATAATTATGTCCGGTCCAATTCATCAATTGTCCGACCAAAAGGAAGATTTGAAAGGACATATGTCCTCTGAAGAGAGTTATACAGATAGTAACTATTATCCTTGATTATTGTTTTACTCTCCTCATTCAATAAGTTTTAATAACCAATAACCAATTATTGGTTTGACATTTCTAGTGCTCTCTCACCACACAACATGTCTGTGCGACACCATCTGGAAGAGCAGATAGCTAATGAAGATAAGGGATATGCCATTAAGACAGTCAAGCGTAAGTCTGATCATGAAAAATAATATGGTATCTATTGTTGACTGGCATGTGGTTAAGAGACTGTACAATAATGGGCCCTTGTCTCACAGTGGCCAGTTGATTTTTTTTACAGCTGCAGATGAAATCTTTGGTGATTTTCTTTAGCTCAGCCAAAAGCAGCTGAGCTACCATTGCTTCAGTCTCTTGTTCTGAACAGTTATCAGAAAAAGTGACTCATTTTTCATAACAATGGCAAACATCTTCCAAATTTGGTCAACAGTTGCTGGTTATGAACAATTACAAGGCTAATTAAGTAAAGTACGATCGTCCTGGTGAGTGCAGTCCTGAGAAGGACTGTTTGGATCTGTCTAAGGTCTGTACGCGCAAAATACACGCACTGGGATTTTCTGTTTGCCCTAGAGCAAAAGTTAGGTGCCAGGGGCCACTGGAGTCTGCTAAAGCAATTAGCAAGGGGATTTTCCAATAGGCTTTTTGCATGACTTGATCATGTGATGAATTTGAGGAAACACTAAAAGTAGCACGCTTGCATGGTAATATCAAAATATTCAAAACTGTCATGAAAAATATTTCCTTAACACTTTGACACCCTAACTGGCCTATTTTACTCTGTCTAATGCCAGACAATTTGCACTACACGCTACTTAGGACAACTTGCCGATTTGTCCTCAAACTTACCGATTTGTCCTCAAACTCCCATGGCCTGCTCCCGTCTGGCCTTGTAGCTCAGTCGGTAGAGCAAAGGTGAACTAATCCGAAGGTCGTGGGTTCGATTCCCATTCGGGTCAGAGATTTTTCTCTGTCCTTGGGTGTTGCATAGGAAGTTCCTGATGCTGTGGATCAGCGAAGGTTCTTCATCCATCACATGCACACAGTAGCGATGGCCTCATTTGAGTTCTTTCCATATATATGCATACACACGCTACTTAGGACAACACGCACTTGCACCCAGACAATTTTATTCATCAATGGGGAACCCCTGGGAGTCAATGGGTTAAGGGCCCACTGACGTATTTTTTGGGGTGCGTTGCTAAGGATGTAATGGTTAAGCAATTTGAGAGAATTTGGCATAATTTTTGTCAGTTTCCAACTTTTCTAAGTCAATGACCCTAAATATGACGTCCGCCCATGGTCACGTGACCAATAAAAGAAAAGTCTAAATTTGTCTCCGTGCTACGCAGTTTGGGTATTTAATTGATGGTTTGATAATTTGTATTTGTTTTTGCATCCAGCCAAGCATGGTTTTCTTTTTATTTTGAAAAATGTTCTTTTTAAAGACATAAACGATACTGAAATACCCATAACTTTTTTTAAAAAGATTCTTGTAAAAAATCAATGCTTAGCTATATTCTGTATTTGGGGGTGAAACGTGCCATGTAAAAAAATTTAATTCAATATAAAACCGCCGCAAATTTAGCTTTTTTCTCAAACCGGAAGTCAGTTTCTTTGCGCATGCACAGTTGATCTGAGAAGGAGCGTGAGGAAGGGCAAGGAAAAACCTTCGATGGAAACAACAGTTTGTGTAGTGACTTTTGCTTGTGGTGGGTTTTCTTGTCAGTTCATGATATGATGACGTCAGTTACCGGAAGTAACATTTCACTTCCTTAGCAACGCGCGAAAAAATCCGTCTGTGAGCCCTTAATCACTCACTAAAAAAACTGTCCCCATTAAGCATTTCAGGGCTGAAATCTCCTTTTAATTCATAACATGCAATTTTAGCCTTTAAATGCGTAAGGGAAAAGATTAAAGACAGTTTAAAATTTTTAAAATTTACAAGGATTTGTATGAAACACCATGCATGCATGACTGGATGGCAAAAGTTGTTTGTCTCATACAAAATAATGCTTCTAACTTTCAGTGGCCGTTGCAATCGCTCCTTTTGAGATATTCGGCTAAAAATTCTCAGGTTACCTAATTTTAATATGCTCTTTCAGCTTGGGCTAACAATTTTTTTCAAAAATGAACTGTTTTCGTATTTACCAAAAGTTGATCAAGTGATCAGGTCAAGCAAAAAGCCTATTTGAAACATTTGGAGAAATATTTTGAATGAATAATATTTTAATTGGCAGCCTTTCATACAACTCAACTCTGGCAATTAACTACTGCAAAATTGTGTGCAATGGTGTTGTCATTTTGTGGTACTTAAGGTTACTTTACTTTAATAATTTCACATAGCAAGATAAATACAAAAGAGCTTTCAGCATGCATGGGCCCCAAGGTGAATCATATGCAAGTGTGGTAAGGTGTTCAGGTTAAACTGCAGATACACCTTAATAAACCATATATCAATAATTTAAAGGTTATTGAACTGGCTTTTTTTGTAACCCAACACTTTTCTTAAGTTGAATGATCATACAAATATAGATACTCTTTCAGCTAAAAGTCAATGAATTTGTTCAATTGACCTAAAATTTCTTAGAACTTTGTTGCTAAAAGGAATTTTTGTATGAGCATCCAAAAGAATTAAACAAATCAATAAATGAAATTCAAAAAAGTTAATTGCTTTGAATTGTACCTTTGGTAAGGTGATTCGGGCACTCGCATTAAAAAAATCATTAAAAAGATGACAGTGCAATATATTTTTTTTAAATCTTGGTCTGTTATGTAACATAGCAGTTCACTAAGCTTAATTTGATACAGGGTTTTAGGTTTCTACAGGTTAACTGAAACACACTACACCACTTGCATGTGAAACACCCTTGAAGGTATCTGGTAACCTTAAGTTCTTTGCAGATACTCGAAAACCTTAAAAAGCTGTACATACATGCATGCAGCTGACTGAAACTATGGATGAAGCTGGTCTGATTTTATATTATAATTAAAATGACACTCTTCACTTTTATTTGCAGGTGCCATTGTTAGGTACTACGAAACAAAAAGAAAGCTTTATCTACAGTCACTTCCTGAAAACCAGCAAAAAACGAAACAGACAAGAAAGGACAACAAAGTTCGTTCAAGAAGGAAAAGGGTATGTTGACTTGAACTTCTTTAATTTTTTCTGCCACTGTATGTGTAAAAAGCATCAACTAATAATAGTTATTTACAGTGACAAATTACAGTTAATAGTAGTTTTGACTTCAAAATGACCAAGTGCATCACTCATAAGCCTCTACAGAATATTTAATTGCAGGCTTAACTGTCTTAACAGCTGAAAGTTACTGTTTTAGTTGCAGCCTAGTTGGCCAGAACAGAAACTGTGACAGTTGTTTCCTTTGTCAAACTTAGTGTAGGTTTCAATATATATTTTTATCACCACGTAACCATTTTATAGCATTTTATGTTAAATGTCATTGGGCAATAGTTTTTAATGTCATATTTTTTTTATGTAACCGGGATCCTTTTTTTAATTTATGTATTTTTTAATAGTTTTATGTCAACAGGCAATAGCTTTTTGAGCAATCGAGTCTATATATATATATATATATATATATAGATGTATTATTGTATAGTGTCTCCAAGTAGTGTGTAAACACTAGAACAAATTGACACTTACTCACTCAGCAAAATATTTCACCCTAATAAATTCATTTTAGAGATTTTTCCTGCAATTATTACTGGATTTAAGACTTTAGGATAAAACCAAATCCTAGTACTGTACATGGCATATATATAGCCTGACTTAAATGTCAATTTTAAAATCTCTTTCAGCTTTTCAGTGCACGAGTTAAAGTGGCGAGGGGCCAAGAGAAGGAGTTGATGCAGGAACTCAGCTATGACTTTGTGAGTGACGAGGAAGATGGACCAGAGGGAAATTGGATCATAAGGTCACCAAGATGGAGGTCCCCAAGGGCCAATGACTTGATGAGCCGT
>NC_090880.1:14234735-14237642 GCF_036669935.1 Montipora foliosa
TATATAATTATTACATTAATTTAGGAGAGTTGACTTATTAATAATAACAAAGGTTTGAACAGATAGTTACAAGATCCCATTTCAGTATGAAATAACTCTCTTTGCATTGCATATTATTGGCCTGTTCCCATTGCTTTGGGGATTCTCTCTCTTCTGTGTTACGTTTGGTTGGCTTTTCCCTCACGTCTCAGCTTCCACCAAAACATGAAGGGAAATGGTAGTATATTTAACCAAAAGTATCTAAAGCAGAGACGCACAAAATTCAGACATTTTACTTTGATTCTGAGATTAGAAATTTTGTAGGTTTACCTCTGGCCTTAAATCACACCAATGGTTGGGTTCAAAACCCCCTTAAAGTGCTACTGTGATCAAATTTTCATCCTTTGCAATTTTACAGATATCATGGTGAATTACACTGAAGAATGAAAATAGCGTATTTGGTTTTCAAAGTTTTATTTGTATTAGTTTCAAAGACATTAAAACTTCAAAAATTGGTAACATGCAAATTAGGGGAGTGAAGACATCATAAACTTGACTAACCCTAATTAAGCAATTCTTGCTTCTTATGTATAGAAGGAGAAGAAGTTACAGTTGATTAGAAATTTTAGTCAAGTTGCAAAAATGCCATTATTACTTTAAATCTTCCAAACTTAATAAATAATTACTTAAAATGTGTCTGTTTCCATGGGCCAAGTTTCCTTGTTTTGTTTCAGGCTGCCACAGCTTTTAAAACCACCAATGTCAGTGGAAAGAGTTGCTTGGCCATTGCACATGATGTGGCAGTAACCTTTTTAAAGCAAAAAATCGAAGGGCAATATATTTTAAAGGAGTTAAAGAAACTGCCGAATGCAACCAAGGGCAGACTACATTTCCTCAGCCCGATTCTGAGGTCAGCTATTTTAAAATTTCAAAAGGAAAAGATGTTTTTGGCAAAAGTGTCTTTAGACACTGTGTCATTATCCCCTTGGATGATGTACCTGGGGAACTGCTCCGTCTAGTCGAAGGTAATTATAAAATATATTACTGTGGTACTGGTCCTTTCTCGGCATGGGATGTATTGCCTCAAAGAATCATAGGTTTTGATTTTTAAATTTTTTTAATCAATATATATAATATGAATAAAGTAATGCAAAATACCATAAGAAATATTATTAGAAATGCCACTGTTGATTGAATGGTTGGGAGTTGGAGGCTGGAGATGACCTTAAGCTTGCTTTGATTTTCAAATGACTGTTGAAAAAAAAAACCAAACCAAAGCAGTAACTCCGACCAATCACAACAGGAACAAATAGCGCCATGAACCAATCACAATTCCTAAGCAATTACCTGTACCTCGCTCGACGCATGAGAAAAATCATGCATACAAGGTGTGATTGGTTTTGGCTTTGCTCTTCATTGGTTGAAAATCTGGTGCGAGTCCTTTAAGCCAATCACTAAACATAGCGATTGCAAAGACATAATTACTTTCAACAGTCGTCTGAAAACTGCTCTAACCTTTCATTAATTGGTGTTGTTTCAATTAGAGTAGTTCAGCTAGTCAGGACGTACTTGTAAAGCATTACATATGATGTATACAATACTTTTTAGTTGTATACCGTGAAATATCCCATGAGTGACTTGATTTTTCTTAGTAAACACATGAGCCTTTAGGCAAGTGTGTATAGACAAAGCAAAATTAAGTCACACGTAGGATATTCACTGTATACCACAAGAAAGTTTTGCATAACTAATTTATCCCATGCCACGCATTGCATTAGCACAAAACGAAAATCTTCAATGCTTAAAACAGCAAATAAATTAAGTTAAAAAAATGTTCAACCGAATGGCAACGTTTCGTGAAAGTACATAATTTTGATTTAAAAAAATTTATAATCTATAAACAGGTACTGCTCATTAAATGTATAGAAGCCTTTGTACAGTATGTTACAAGGAAGGCCAGGATTTACTTGTGGAATACTACCCATTGCATACCGCGGAATATGCAACAAGTTTCTAGCTTTCTGATGGCTGTATTATCTATGACATGGGATAAAAATATTACATACCATGAAAGTGTCACCATCTGCATTTTAAGAAATTTGATCACACAAATGGACTTGATGGTAGCAGACATTTTGTTTTAGTTCTGCTGATCTTTTTTTCAACATTTGAATTGATTTCAGTCATAAATGAGACTCCCTTATCTAGCCCCTCAACTGCAGAAGTCAGCAGGAATACAAATGGTAAATTGACAAACTAATCAAAAACAGTATACATCTTGTGAATATTGTTGCTAGTTAATAAAACCACTTGTTAATACCTTTTAATTGCATTTGTATCTTTGGCTGATCTTTTTTTATGCATAACTGTTATATTGACACTCACTGCATCTTATTTGCATGTTTTGTTTGCTTTTTTAATAAAACAAGATAGCGTTCAGATACACAATGTTGCTGGTTGTGAACCTGGTTGTCAATGCCTTTAGTCTGTAGCCAATTCTCTCTGAGGTTGCTTTTTCTCATAATAATAATTCTTGTCATCTTGACACTCATTGCATTGTGTGTGTTTTTGATTTTTAGAAGATGATAGCATTCAGATACACAATGTTGCTGGTTGGTAACCTGGTTGTCAATGCCTTTAGTCTGTAGCCAATTCTCTCTGAGGTTGCCTTTTCTCATAATAATTATTGTCATCTTGACACTCATTGCATTTTGTATGTGTTTTTGATTTTTAGGAGAGGATAGCATTCAGATACACAATGTTGCTGGTTGGTAACCTGGTTGTTAATGCCTTTAGTTTGCAGTTGGTTTAGTATTTCCTGGTTTGTTTGTAACTCAGGGTTAAGTGTTAGCTTATATGCACATAAGGATTGTTTTCTTGCTTATTCTGCCACACCTGCTACATTCAGTGTGTTTACTTTTGAAAAAA
>NC_090880.1:14237742-14240242 GCF_036669935.1 Montipora foliosa
TCTTATCATTTTTCGGCCCAGCAGTAGCATGCATATTCCTATTTGGACAAAAATTGGAATTGATATTTTCAGAAAGGTGTATAAAAGGAGAGCCTTATGACGACAGTTTTTTTTTTCGGGGCGGGAGGGGAACATCCTATATGAAATGCATGCTGCATAGAGCTTTTTGTGTTAGAATGTTCTCATACTGTTGGGTTAAAAACACAGTTAACTCAGTGAAGTTTTAGGCATTCTCTGTTGTTGGTGTCGCACGACTTTGTCAAATATGGTTGTGTGCGAACCAGACAAAGAAATGTTAAATAGAATACACTTGGCAAAAAGGGATAACTGTAGAGTTGAAAGGACTCGAGAAATGACTGTTTGAAGTGGTCCAATAGCAATGTTTTTGGTAGTAACGAGCCGCTTCATTTAACCATCTCAAAATTTTAACGACGGACAATACGGAAACAGTACTTTTTAAAACAGTGTTAGATGGCATTCTACATCAAAACCTTGAAAAATGTAAAATTCTAATTTTTTTCTTGACAAATGTCTCATTTTTTTTTCCCATTCTGCAGAACTTTGTAAAATGAGTATATAAGAGAACCGAGACGATTGGTTTATTGGCTTGTTACTCACCCGAGGCGTCCGAAGGCCCCAGCAACTTCCCACATGAACCCTTGTGAATGGAAAAAACATGAAATAAAAATATTCAAGAGAACGCGGATTGTGCCAGGACTCACAGCATAATGTCACTTTAACTGTGATGATTTAACAATGATTGTTTTCCACAGAAGGCGCAATTGAAATCAATGGGGCTTAAAACAAAAATGTAAGCTTTTGTTGCGTTAATAGGTGCCAAAATCAATAACTGCCTGTCTCGAATGGGATGAATGGAGCCAGGCCACTTAGTGCGAGAATCAAAGGCGTCTGGGATTTTCACTGGGCAAATGTTTACGTTTTCACATGCTTAGGAAGGGGAGTCTTTTGGCCAAGCACCATAACAACCAGCCAGGCGGTTTCACATCTGCCAAATCCATTTTCAGCGAAACGTTTGTAAAAGGGAGCATTCCCCCTTTTAGAAAAAATCCACCAGAAAACTAATGATAAGTAAGGGAAAAAACATTGATTCTCCGTCTTCAAAAGTCCCTCATAAACATTTCAGTCATTTTGACAATGATAAACATTTGTTACTGCGGGTAGCACCAAAACACCCATAAGGTGTTTGAAACGGTGTAACGCGCGTTTTACAGCTTCCTGAATAGTCCAGTGCGAACTGATTGGTTTGAATGTGTGTTAAGTGCTAAGTACCATATTTTTGAACACCACACCGTCGCTCTTTGTTGTTGTTCCAACACATAGGGTACTTAGCAAATTGAATATTCAGAAGCTTGTTTCCCCAGCACAACAAGGGGTCGTTTTACACGTTCAACCCTGATGGGTTTCTGGTAGGCACCATAATATATCGAGATAATTTAAATACGACGCACAAACAAAACACAAAAACTGAATTAGTAATTGAAAAATTTAGGAGGGAAAGAAAAACAATTTACGTTCAGTTTGCAAGTTAGGCAAATGTTGGATTTGACTGATGTTTTTTGTAAAATATATTTCAATGATGAGATCATCCTTCATACCAACAGGGATTCCTGTTAGCATAGTTTCTGCGTCCATAAATCGAACGAGGGTTTTGGTTTTTACCTGAGGCAACAACTAAAATCTTTCCGAGTAGTAGGCTCGAATGGCCGACTTGGCTAAATCGCATTCAGCGCGCTGACATAAGCCTTAGGGGAGTACTTACGGTGCTGACTCGGATTAAGTTCTCAGATATAATCAGAGATGTAACCTGGCAGCGATTACCCCTGAGTAGTGCCTTAAAAAACAATATTGACCTTTCGTTCTCTGCTACTACTCTCTCCCTCGAAATTCGGGGTCATATGGAGCAAAGGTATTAAAGTTAGTGATTGGGGCTGTAGTATGGAACCATTTAGAATTAAAGGAAATCTTCTTTATTTGTAAGGACCATTGCCAATTTAATCTTAGGCAATGAAAACGTTTAAATGTTGTTTGTATTAAAATAGACCCACAATCGGCGTCAAATATTGTTGAGTGACATTCTTATCCTTTAGAGTCGATTTCTAGCTCGGCGGTGCAAGTGGCCCCTCCCCCGCAACCCCGGGACAATGTTGTGTTTTTCTGTTTTCTACGAGCCTTGTCGACAGCGGTACAACATTGATTAGGGTGGGGGAGGGAGGGGTATCCCGGAAACGTACTTTCTGGACAAGTTTTCTTTGCAAACAATGAATGTGTCGTTGGCAGTGTGCTCTGTTGGCAACTGTCTCAACTAATTTTGTCGCCGATTGTAGATCTGAGATAGGCCGTAGTACTTTTTCATATGAGGCTGCAATTGCTTAAAATCATCTTTTTAGATAAATTAAGATCTACTTATAACCCGTCCTCTTTTAAAAATAAAAATTTAGAGATCTGGTTGAGAAGATATCGTGAAGTGTATTCCTTTTCA
>NC_090880.1:14245242-14255242 GCF_036669935.1 Montipora foliosa
CAAAATCGCTCGCTCTCATTGGCTTGCTATCTCGGATTATCAGCCGATAATCACCTCGACGGACAAAATGGCTGCCAGTAGTCGTTTTGCCACTGTAAGTGAAGATGATTTCGCGTTGAAATGTTTTTTTTTTTCTCTTTTTTGAAATAATCACCTGTGTACTTATACTAAAACAATTATTCGCCTCAGGCTCAGTGATTATTTAACAATTATTCGCCGAAGGCGAAGTGATTATTGGTGAATATTCACCGAGAAGTCTCAAACACTAGATCACTGTGGCTTCAATAAGCAAATAATAATCGCCACTGTAATTAATACTGTGGGCTGAGATTACGGAAAAAAAATCCTTATGTAGTGGTATGTTAAGGTACTTGTACTTCAGAAGGAAGTACTTAATTACTCAAGAGAAAGGTGTCATTTTAATTTTTGTAACTGACTTTTAAGTGCTACAAATAATAGGCTCTAGAGGATGGCCAAGCTTTATATCACACCATTTTTTTTTATTTCATCATAAACGTTAAGCTAAGTATTTGCATAACAAAGTCAACAACTGAAGTTTCCATTTTTTCTAAGAACCTAAAATGTAAGACAAGTTCCATTGGATGCGAGATGTACATCTCATTTCAATGATTTGATTCTCTATATCTGATCTGGCCTCTTCTTCCAATGGAGGTTGAGAACAGTGCAGTGTAATGAAACCAAATGAAACGCGAGTAAAATTTTCAACCTACCGAAAGGATTGCTTTGCATGCCAGAGAGACGGACCTTCCACTCTATTTTCAAATCGTTCAACAGCACTGTCACAAGCCAAACGAGTTCTCTTTGCATCAGTAACTTTTTCTGTACCCAAAAACTCATCTGCTAAAGGTTCTCGCACCTTTCCAGGACACTCACATGTACGTATTAGTAACTGTACGAGAAGATCTTATGGATTCATATAATAATACACAGCGGCAATTTGAAGACTCGGTATGACTACATTTTAAAGACATAATTACTCAGTGAGAGACGATTCCATTCCATTAGATGTAATAGGTTTTCACTCTTTGCTTTGGCTCCAAACTAATCAACGAACCAATCCAAACAAGCATTAACGATCATACGGTGACGGTGCTCTGTGAAACCCCTCGCGTCTCGCAGCAGTCGTGGCCGAAATCGATTGCTCATGCTCAGACTTTCAACCAATCAAAAACTTTCTCCAAACGGATTATCCCAGAGTCTCTCGTAATCCGACCCGCTGGTCAAGGGGAACGAAGACTCTGGGAACGAGATTGCTTTCACTGCCATGTGTGATGCCCATTCATGTTAGCCTGCTTGCAGGCGGTAGATGTTGTGTCGCCACGAAACACTATCAGACGCCATATTGGAAGAGCATAGGATAGGTCGGGGCCCTGTGACAAAACGACGGGGTGGGGAGTGGGAAGAGCGGAGAGAAAAACCGCGGTTTTTCTCTTTCCTCTCCCCGCCCCCCTCCCCTCGCTCGCTTTGTCGACCCTCAACCCAGACCTAGCCGCGCGAATCCAAGATGGCGACCGTTTAAACCTTATGCGCCCGGTTGAGCAAATCGAGATTGATTTCCCCTGCAATGTCTACAATTCATACATTTACCCTTTCTACGCGGGGACGTCTAGGTTGCTTCCTCGGGTTTTGGCCAAGCGGGGGCAATAACTATTTCTTCGTTTACGGTCGAATGCCGGTTTCCTCATTTTGGGTCGATCGGAGTAAAAAAGAAAGAAAATTAGAAAAAAAATAAATTAAAATAAATAAATGACATTTCCCTATTAAATGGTCTGCCATTACTACATTGTAACTTTAAAATCTTGAGAGAGCTGGATCGAGGAGAAAATGACGTCAAAGACTCACAAGTCACAGTGCGTGTGTACGCGGCTGACTTGATATCCAGAAGGGGAGTTTCGTGCTTTCAGACTTTAAACTCGTGTTTTGCATATATAATAAACTGCATTTACGCGCTGAAACATTTAACTAGTGAATAAATGACGTCACTTACCCCTAGATCCAACCCACTAATGTCCAATCGCTCAGTTTTGAACGTAAGTAATGACGGACCGCAAAATCCAAACATTTGTCCAGTCAAATGTTCAGCAAACAATTTTTCAAAATCCGAAGAAAAAAAGACTTGACTGTGATTTTTTATCAGAGTAACACTTCAACTGAAACATATCTCAAGGGACAAAATGGATGTCTTTCTATGTATGTAAGCCCTTAATTTCTCGTGACGCACTAGCAAGAAAGTGACTTTTAACCTTTCAGTGCATGCTTACCAACAGATAAGGGGTGGGGAGATGAAGTGAGATAGTCGTCAAATTCAATAACAACACCGTGAACTCTAAAAGACAATAGGGACCTTAAACCGACGACAACGGCTACGAGAACGCCATAAATTTGCATATTTAGTGAGCAAAAACAATAGCTTTGCAAGCCCTGCACGTGTTTTTTACATTTTACTATATATATTTTTTTAACGTTCTCGTCCTGACTACGACGTGAAAGATCAAATTTGAGGTCATGTGGAGAACACGAGAACATGACTATTTTCTCTCTAAATACCCACACTGCATTCATCAGTTTTATTCCTGGATTGTGTATTCACACTTTCCAAGCCGAGGAGGGACATGGAAAATTATTACAGTAAAAGGAAATAATATTTTTACACAACAACGTTCTCGTAGTCGCCGTCGACCTTGCTTATTGTGAGTCATGATCATGTAAACACTGAAACCTTTAGAAAGAAGATCACGCTCATCACAGAAACAGAAATTTGATGCGAGAGTCTAAACTAAGGCGAGGAGGAAAAAATAAAGTTCTTAGACAAATCCAAAGTAGTAAGGGAGGTGTTTAGTGCGACGGCCTGGGAAAGTGAAGTAGCACCCGCATCACCAATGGAGTTGCGAGACAAATCCAAACTAGTAAAGGAGGTGTTTACTGCGAGGGCCTGGGAAAGTGAAGTAGCACCCGCATCACCAATGGAGTTGCGAGACAAATCCAAAGTAGTAAGCGAGGTGTTTAGTGCGAGGGCCTGGGAAAGTGAAGTAGCACCCGCATCACCAATGGAGTTGCCAGACAAATGCAAAGTAGTAAGGGAGGTGTTTACTGCGAGGGCCTGGGAAAGTGAAATAGCACCCTCATCACCAATGGAGTTGAAAGACAAATACAAAGTAGTAAGGGAGGTGTTTACTGCGAGGGCCTGGGAAAGTGAAGTAGCACCCTCATCACCAATGGAGTTGAAAGACAAATCCAAAGTAGTAAGGGAGGTGTTTACTGCGAGGGTCTGGGAAAGTGAAGTAGCACCCTCATCACCAATGGAGTTGAAAGACAAATCCAAAGTAGTAAGGAAGGTGTTTACTGCGAGGGTCTGGGAAAGTGAAGTAGCACCCTCATCACCAATGGAGTTGAAAGATAAATCCAAAGTAGTAAGGGAGGTGTTTACTGCGAGGGCCTGGGAAAGTGAAGTAGCACCCTCATCACCAATGGAGTTGAAAGACAAATCCAAAGTAGTAAGGGAGGTGTTTACTGCGAGGGCCTGGGAAAGTGAAGTAGCACCCTCATCACCAATGGAGTTGAAAGACAAATACAAAGTAGTAAGAGAGGTGTTTACTGCCAGAGCCTGGGAAAGTGAAGAAGCACCCTCAGCACCAATAGAGTTGTCAGTCAAATTCAAAGTAGTAAGGGAGGTGTTTACTGCGAGAGCCTGGGAAAGTAAAGAAGCACCCTCAGCACCAATGGAGTTGTCAGTCAAATTCAAAGTAGTAAGTGAGGTGTTTAATGCGAGGGCCTGGGAAAATGAAGTAGCACCTTTAGCACCAATGGAGTTGTGAGACAAATCCAAAATAGTAAGGGAGGTGTTTACTGCGAGGGCCTGGGAAAAGGCAGCAATGCTCGCACGTGATTTGAAGTATATTCGAATTTCCGTCAAATCAAGACTTTTGCCAAAGCTGTAAGTTAATTTAGTATACAGGTTTTCCGAGCAAGTTTTACATTCCTCCATGACATCTAAAGCCATCTTCAGGTACGAGTTCTCGTCAGACGGAGATCTGCGACCTCTCACATTTGCAAGTGAGGCAATACCATTCACAATCGACACTGCCGTTTCCTCGGATTGTGAGGATATGATTCCACTCATGAACATGAAAACTTGATTTAGTTCACGAAAATATCTTTCGTCAATCAGAACTGACTTCGTATCAATTTCTCCATCCAGGATAGAAAACGCAAGATGTAGACCAAAAAAGAATTCTTGAAAACTCTTGTGAAAAAAGCTATAACGGAAACAAGGCGTTCTCTTGCTACCGCCAGCCTGGATCGAGAGAAAGCCAAATTTAATGATCAGACTTTCCGTGAGATTCCAACGGACGTCATCGAAATGCTGCTCTCCTTTAAAAAGAGATTCTTGCGCCATTCTTCCTAGAGTCATCAGTTCCTTCTTGTAAACTATTAGAAGGTCTTTACCACTACTTGGTAAGTGGTTCTTCATTTCGTATCGTCTCAAAACAAAGAGAACAATCTCTACGAACAGCTGTGTTCTGTTGTTTGATAGAATGCCGCCAAAATCTTCGAAAAGCACACAGAGCAGAAGTGTATTTAAAGGGTTTTTTGTTAGTTCTTCTAAAGGCCTTTTAATATGCTGATCTTCATGGTCGTCATCATCATACGGATGCCACAATACATTTAGAAGCTTCTCTGCCATTTGTTCTGCGTGTCGAAAATACTTCCTTATAAAACACTTCGCATCACTACTCGTGAATCCCACAATCTCCAACAGTGTGTCCGAGGAAGGTCTTACTTTATTTCCTGCTTCGTGACGAGAAGTAAGAACAATGTGACAACCAGGGAGCAGCTTTCTTTGAAGAAGACTATAGTACACAGCTAATTTTTGAGGGTCTGCCTCGTCTAACCCATCGAGCACTAACAGGACTTTAGCAGGGTTTTCTCGCACGAAACGGAAAAACGTTTCTTTCAACTCTGGGTCAATTTCTTCCGGCAGAATTTGATCGTCAATAGCCTCCCAGATGCTAGATTCAATTTCACAACATCTGAGGAGCAGGAGCACCTCTACTCTTGGGAAAGACTCGTCCCATTCGCGGTCTTGTTTAGTTGCCCAATCATATGCCAGCTTTTGACAGTAGGTCGTCTTTCCCATGCCAGGTTCACCCTCAATCAGGACAATCCGTGGATGTTGGCAATCTTCGTGTGATGCAAAAATACTTGTCATGTTGGTGATTTCTTTCGTCAGCGTTCCGCGTGTCTTTTCTTTTGCGACTATCTTAAGTCTGGTGAAAATGTTCTCTAGTTGGAAGCTGAAGCCTTCACACCAAGGAATTGGGCAAACCACCCCTTCACACTGTTGGTAAATTTGTCTTATGGATTCTATGATATCACTTTGAGATGAAGAACTAGCTGCAAGAAAATAGGGTCAATTTAGAAGTTGATTGACTCAGAGTTACTAGCTTTTCTTTTTTTCAGGAGTGAGAGACGATTTCCAATTGCAAAGCGTAAATCCATCCCCTCCTTCTGGTAGACTATTCTTGGCTTACCGAATTCCGAGCTAATCCGTCTTCACATTAAGATTCATTAGTATAAATACACAGGTGATTATACAAAATCGCGCGCTCTCATTGGCTCGCTATCTCGGATTATCAGTCGATAATCACCTCGACGGACAAAATGGCTGCCAGTAGTCGTTTTGCCACTGCAAGTAAAGATGATTTTCGCGTTGAAATATTTTTTTGTTTTCTCTTTTTTGAAATAATCACCTGTGTATTTAAACTAAAACAATTATTCGCCTCAGGCTCAGTGATTATCGGTGAATATTCACCGATAATCACTGAGCCTGAGGCGGGTGTGCGAGTCAAGTTTCGTGAAGAAATTGCGAGAATAGACCTTATTCATAAATGGCGGCCAATTTATAATTCTTTTGTCGAAGTGCAAATTAGCCTACCAAGCCTCGATAGCATACAGTGAATTGAAAAGAATTTTTGCTCTAAAATGAGGCTTGGTAGGCTAATTTGCACGTGGACAAGAGAATTACAAATGTGATCGCCATTTATGAATACGGTCTATGTACTGACGCAAATATATTTGCTGAAAAGCTAGCGGGTCATAAAATGACTATCACAAGCTAAATTTGATCCTGTGAGTTAATTTTGAGGTGTCAGTGGTATGCAAGCCCTCTTAGCTGATTTTCCTACGTATCGCCGCGTTGCAAGTCATTTCTGGTATACACACAAGCAGAATTTCTCAATGAACCTGTTATCCTATCCACGTTTGTTTTCATACAAAAATTCCCACAAAATGTTTTCTGCCGGCGTGCATAAGTGTTAGGCTTGTGTATCAGAGTGCTTAGATGTAAGAACTAAAACGAGCACGAGTTAACATAAAACCAACACAATATTACAGGAATAATTATATATTTAAATTGAAATGCAGTGACAATTATAATAAAGTATTAAATCCACTTTAAAACCACGCTGGGCAGAGCAAAAAAGCTCATATGTGAAAATTGCTCATTTTTGCGAAACACATTTTACTGCAATATTTTGGACATATTGATTTTTAAGATTGTATGATTTTTTTTCGCAGCGTCGATTTTCAACATGGTCAAATTGCCTCTATCGCACTTATTTAAGGTCACATATACCTTTCATTCGATGAGAAGCCAGGGAAGAAGATGGAGAGCTTTGACTTGTAAATGGGACCTGACGTTGTTCATCTGTCAAAATCACAAAACAAACCACACATGACTTAAGGTTGGCATTCGCATAAACGGCGCACACGATACGAGCTCATTTGAATCGTTATCTCGTTATATTTCAAAGTAAAAATTTGAAACACCTGCAATCTTGGATAAAACTCTTGGGAAAATTCTGGCGTGAAAATCCTTGGATATGCACTCTCAATTTTGTCCAAACTCTACCCTATAACAATGTTGATAATGTGGTGAAAACTACCGTGCAACCCTTTGGCCGTTTCTTAGCCAACATTGGATTAGGGGGAGGAGGGAAAGTACGCAGAAGTTAATCTTTTCTTACACAGACAAACGAGGGAATGACCATTTTTCCGTGGTGTGTCACATTTTCCACCTAATTTTGTCCAAGATTGTTGGTGGGAGGTAGAATTCAGTTTCTTCCTTAAAAACAGAGGATCAGAGGAAAGATTCAGATGCTCACTTGAAATAATCCAAAGAGCTACTGGGGTCGATAATTATATTTTTGACATTGGAAAGGTTATCACAAGTTAATTCAGGGAATGCTCATGGTGGCCCCCATATCCATCAGTGGTTATCAGTGTCTTCAAGTGTACAGAGGGAATAGGCAAATGACATCATAAAGACCAAATAAAGAAACTAATCTCCCGGGAAACGAACTCTCCTTTTTTGTAGCAAAAAACACAAGATAGAGGTGACGTTGTCTTATTTACCGGGTTAGGATTTCGAGTAGAATTTTCAAGTTTGCTTTTTTAGTTGGTCAGTGCAAAGACCTGACTGCAGACCGTGGGTAAAATGGAGACTAAGGCTATAATGTAGAAAAAGTCCAAACCCTTTAGAAGTGCAAACAGTTAAGCCTAAATATTGTTTTATGCGTAATTAGGCCTAAGGTTAGCACTTCCGAACAATGCGTGAATCGCTCACAGCTAAGAAGAAAACTATGACTATCAAGAAAATTAAGATATGATACTGACTTCGACTGTATTTAATTTTCTACTCAGCGTTGTAAGGGTTCAGTTTCAGTGAATTAGATTTTTAGCTCCCTTTTCCATCAAAGTTTGAGTTAATGACGCTGCCCTTCGCAGTTTTATGTCTACATGATCGTCAGGCGGCTAACCAACTTTACACAATCCTAGTCACAAGTGTTGGGGCAGTTCACGGCAGATGACTTCACAGGTAGCCTTTCTTAAGACCAAGACCGCGTAAACCTTTCTGACCCCCTCCCCTCTGTCAACGTTGATAAAAATCTTGAAAAAAAAAACCTTGACAATAGCTTCAGAACAGCCACGTTTCAAGAATTGTTCGCCTCCAAGTACAGTATTCTCCAACTAAAGTGACTATAAGATAGATATTCACGTGTTATTCCAATAATAACGATTTTTCAGCAATCACGTTCGGTTCCAACACCCTCTTTCTTTTTAACAACATCCGATCTGGTCTTCAGAAGAGCTTCATTTTCTTTCAACATTGTTAGGGGCGAGGGGTCAATTAGACTTACTTCTATTCATCTTTTTCTAAAACGTCAAGAACGTAGTTGAAATAGTGGCTTTCAGAGCGCCAAAGGGAGGTGTCCCAACAACTTATGGCCAGGGTTGCAGATTTAGATGTGAATCGTTTTTTATATAAAGGGATTTAAATAGATTGTTAGTTCATACCATTAAGCGAGTTGATCATCTTTCTGAGAAGATCTTTGCACTGCTCAGACCAGCTATATATCGTTCCATAGGAGTAACGCAAAACTTCAGCCTCACCAAGCCTTGTCTGCCTGTTTTTGTTCCAGATGTCCTTGATAGCTGCTGTCCACGCATTGGGATCCTCAGAGTCAATGACGAAGGAAGAACCAAATGGTACATTGCCCAGGGCTTCTCCAAATCCAGAGTTCTTGCTGACGATCACAGGTAGCCCAGCTGACAGAGCCTCCAGACCTGCCAAACCAAATCCTTCTGTTCTAGAAGGCATGAGCACAAGATCCACCTCAGCGAATAATTCCTTTAAGCTTTCTCGGCTTTTCATATAGCCTCTCACCCTAAGGCGATTTTTAGGAACACCGCATTTAAGCAATCGATTTGCGATCTCCTCATGTTTTTCATCGGCTGCTCCGACAAAAACAAGATGAGTGTCAGGTAATGACGCAACAGATGTTGCTGCAATGTCAAACCCTTTTAACTCAAAATCTTCAGCATCTCCACGACCGAACACCAGGACACTGCGTTGTTTTCTTTCCTCAGGAACTTGTTGAACACTGACAAATTCATTAAAAATACCAGGAGTGAAGTCAAAAACAAGTTGATCTTTTTCACAACAGCGGAGATATTTGCGAAAGGCCTCTGCCAGCTTGGGCCCGACTCCTACAACGAAATTAGCCTTCTTGCAGAGCTCTACTTCAACATTGTGCTTTTCCTCACCCCTTGAGATTGGATTCTCGTAACATTTGAACATTCCTAGTTCCTCGGGGTCAGTGTGTATCACTTGTATCCACTTGCATTTGTGAGAGTTGCAGATAACTTGTGCTTGGCGACCAAGTTTCACTCCATGGCCAACAATGACGTCTATTCGTAAATGCTCTGGTGGAAAGCTGAGCCATTCCAGTTCATCATATCCAGGTAGTCGTGTTGCCTCGAGAATCGTTATACCATGGCGATGGGCTTCACTCTTATCCTCATAAGAGCACTTCGGTAAAAAGTATGTGATTTGGACTTCTGGGAATTTGGCCAGCTGTATGGCCAACTCTCTGTTGATTGTGGAAAGTCCGCCTTTACTGGATCCCCACTCAGAAGCCAAAATGGTGACTTGAACCTTGTTGGGGCCCAGTTCTTGAGATTGCTGCCATGAAGCTGACGTCATAGTTACGTGTGGTGGTAACGCTGCTGCACTGGGTTGCATGAACCTTGAACCAGCGACATTCCGCGTCCTTAACACATACACAAAAAAGAATTTACCGCAAACATCAATTATGGTGCACAAAAATACGACTCAGTAAAGGAAGAAAAGTATAGAATGTCGGGAATGGCCCAGGGAAAGGCAGTTTCTTGATAACTCAATTAAATTCGCAAGATTTGTTTTTTTAATGCTCTTCGCCCACTAAAAACTTAACTATATCTACTTCATACATCGGCAACCTACGTCAAAATAACTAACACTTGTGTAAGATAATATGAACAATTAGGAGAACGAAATTACTACAGGTACCATTTAATTATAAGAAAGGGAGATGCTGACTAATTTATACTTGAAAATTAACCGAAGGCCATTTTCGAGTACGCGGTTGGTTATTTTGTG
>NC_090880.1:14272742-14282742 GCF_036669935.1 Montipora foliosa
AAGCTTATTCATCGGTGTGACAGGAAGCAGAAGAATTTTGTGTGGAGCGTTTGGCGGTTTTTTCCCTCCCTTCACCCCCACCCTGCCCCTCTTCTTTCCACTGATTATCAGTGTGCTGGGGTGCCTGTCTTCTTGGGAATCATGGCTGGTTTCGTAGGTTTTGCCAGCCATCGGTGCAGTCCCTATCTTGGAACTGGCTACCAATAGTGGAAGAGCTCTAGGAATTGTCTCAGGCACCCAACCTCCACTTAGCAACGCAGTTGTTAATTATAATGTAAATAATAACCTTCAGTCAATTTCATGCAAAGAACAAGTCTGCTCAGTAAAATTACTGTAAAGTTAGACAAAATTATGGTCACTTGACAAAAATATTTAAGAAGACGTTTCAAAATTGTCTGAAACGTGGGAATTTACAGGAACACAATCATATTGGTGATGTTAAAATACATTGTCAAGTAGATTACAAAGTCTAACATATGCATACATACCTGCAATAATTCTCAATTTATAATTCAGAAAAGTCTGGAAATCACATCTTTGGTCAAAAAGTTTCCTCTTTCATTGAGAGATTTTATCACAGTGACTACAGAAGAGACAAGAATTAAACCATCCTCCTTTAAGTTGTCATGCTCAATTAATTAGTATGTACATAATGAATTTATTATTTTAAGCTGCACATCTAATTCCAAAGCTAAGAAGGAATTTCTTTTAAAAATACCCCTTAGAGCCACAAAGAACAATCTATAGAAGATTAAAGAAAAGCCATGTACTTCACAATGTATTTAACTGCTGTGCACATGCAAGAATGGAATTTTCGATTTTACATTGAGAAATGATTTGCAGCCAGCCTAGCACGAAATACAGTGATGCCAACCTCTGGAGATCTAAAATCTGGAGATTAATTTCATCCAGACCCCAATATCCCCCTCACCCTACCCTCCATGATCAACTGACCCACTTCTAGCCCACAATTTAAATGAGTCCTTCTAGGTCACAATTTTGAGTCCTGATTTACCATGAAGCATGTAAATACATTGGATGGGCCTAATTATTAGCTTTATAATTATTTAAATTTCCACATAATCCGGTGTAATTTCTGCATAATCAACGCACATTTACGCATAATTCTGCCAAAAATTTCCGCATAATCTTTCATTTTTTTCCACGTCCTACCACAAGCCCAGTATCTGATCGACGAGTTCGGGCTGGACAATCTGTGAGCCAGCCAGTCATGTGAGCCATGCAAGCCTCGCAAGCGGCATTTACACTGTAAGTCATAGCACCCATTTCAAATAGCCGCGCTGATAAATAGTATTTGTATAAGAACCCATTTTAAAATGGTTAGCTTTCAATAAATGTGTGACTCACATGTTGACTCACATAGCTCACCATGTTAATGGCTTCCATGACTCGCAGCGATGGCTTGCATAGCTAGCATGGCTCGCAGCCATGGCTCGCATGACTCGCTGGCTCCCCCATGGTCCTCACTCGACAAGTTTTTCATGGTAAGTGAGGAAATTGTTGTTTGTTTTTTGAAGGTAAATAGCCTGAAATAGCCTAAACATTTCTAGACATCTTGGTACTCAATAGAAATATCTGTAGTAATTAAATTAAGTTTTGAGTAAATCTTTCAGTTTTGTGTGGATTTTGCTAAATTTTTCGAATTGCGTGTTACTGTGCTGGTTTGACTGAATTTTGCGGTCGTTCACTAGCGTACCCTGTTAGAAGGCCTGACAAAATGGAACATGCTCCAGTATATATACATATACCAGCAATAACTATCTAAGTTACTTCAAAAGATCTGGGTATCCCATATTTAGTTAAGAAGTTTCCTCTTTCAAGAAAATGAAACCGAAAATACACATAAACAACTATGTACAGCAGAGACAAGAATGCATTGAACCTTAATTAAGATGTCTTGCTCAATGATTTAAAACATTTACAAAGAGATTTGGTGATGGTTTTAAAGAAAAGTGAAAGAGGTTTAATTGAGAACTATTAATTAATACTGATGAATTCACCTAAATTCTCAGCTGTAGAAATCAACCTTCAGTTGGTGGCACTGCTGCATTCTTCTCAATCCTTTTCTTCTAATTCCCAAAACAACCCTAAAAAACACACTTGTTGATAAGCAAGTCTAACTCAAGACCAGAAAATCATTTAGTTTGGTAGTACTTCCGGAATTGTACTGCCTCTTGGCAGTTTTTGAAACAAGCCCAGCCATATACATGCAATTACATTTCCTTTTACAATTAATTCCGCTTTCTCCGTACAAAGGCATATTTTATCATAATATCAATTTTGGAGGACAATTGGTTGAAACCATGGTGAAGGCAGTCTCAGTCTGGAACAACAACACGAAGATTCATTAAAAAGAAATACAAACGCACAGAAGTTGTTGAAATTTGTTAGTTAAATAAACGCCTTACATTGCACAAAATGTTATGGAAAGCTCTTAATTAAAGGCCTTTACATTCAAGCTATGTCACGCGTGACCAGTTGTTTTGAAATTTGAACCAAGTATTCACTTTGCTCTCGTGGACATTCTGAATTCCCGTAGATATTTGTTCTTTGTTATACATAAAAAATGGTTAGCCATCAACTTTCGTTTTATTATAAGATAAAAGGTGTTTTAACACAGAAAGCAATTTGAAGTGTTTGATGAATTGTTGTTAAGTTATTGTGCATTTTTCGTAGCAACGTTCAGAAAAATCTTCAAGATTCCATTCAAATCTCGGAAGCTCCAAAGAGGAATTCGAATGTTCGTTCAGTCTTGTGGATACTCATGATCACGCGTCACATAGCTTGACTCTAAACGAAAATGAAAGTGAAAGTACTGAAAAAGATATTTTCCAAGTTGCACTCAAGCATCATCCCTATCATCGATGCATCGTGAATCAGGCGATACTAAATTACTGTGAAATGTTTCACTTCTAGTAAACGAGGCCATGGTAAAGTGATCTCCAAACAGATAATCATTCCACAAAGCACGTTGTGGCCGAAGCAAACTGAACAGTACTGAATTAAAGGCGACCAAGGAGAGATCTTATCCCCCGAAAAGTGACTTATCGTTATACTGTAAGTTACCTCCCCAGCTGGGGAAATAATTCCGCCTTTTTCTGCAATCAGCTGTTACCAATGCAAACTTCCTGCAATACTACCACAGATCAAATCTAACCAGCTAAAAATAGCGTAGCACAAATTGCCCAATACTCAGTACTTAGATACTTGGCTTTATGGCTGAATCATTTAGATTATGTATTAAATTGAATATAAGAACACAAACCTTCATCAAGCTGCAGCTTCTCACGAAAAATAAACGTCCAAACTCCTTTCGCGAGCTCTGTAAAACGCTTGTGGAATCAACAGGAAGATTAAAGCCGAATCCAGACAGTGGGGTGGATGACGTTAGAAAAGGAGCTTTTCAGCTGGGGTGGGGTGAGAGGGTGGAAAGATTTTGCAAAGTAATGGAGTAAACCTTTTTGTGACGGAAAAATTTCTATCTCGATCATCTTGACTTGTCTCATAGTATTTCTTTCATTTTAAAGCATTGGCAAGGAAGGATAAATCGTTATGGATCGCCTCCATTCCTCCCCTCCTATCTCTACTAAGGTATTTTGATATTTAACAATTATTCGCCGCAGGCGAAGTGATTATCGGTGAATATGTGAATAAGTGATTATACAAAATCAATAAGTGATTATACAAAATCGCGCGCTCTCATTGGCTCGCTATCTCGGATTATCTGCCGATAATCACCTCGACGGACAAAATGGCTGTCAGTAGTCGTTTTGCCACTGTAAGTGAAGATGATTTCGCGTTGAAATGTTTTTTTTTTTCTCTTTTTTGAACTAATCACCTGTGTATTTATACTAAAACAATTATTCGCCTCAGGCTCAGTGATTGTAGGTGAATATTCGACTCGGCTTTCCACAGAGGCTTGTGACCGGGCAGTCAACAACGGAAACTCCCAAGGTGGTTTCACTCTCAACTCTGATTGGTCCATTTGAATTTGACCGCGCGCTGGCAACCACAGGCGGCCCAGAGTCGGAAGGTAAACAATTATAAGGATTTGTATGGGAATCTTGATAACAGACTGAAAAAGACATTTATCCGCAAAAGTTCTCAATAAAAAAGCCGTACTTTATTGTCATGGTGAATTTCTTGCTTTTTGTGTGGTTTTTTGCCTGATTGAATGCGATTTAAGCGACTTCTCAAATTCCCGAGTCGTCACTCTTCCCTAAATAAAGGAAAGGCTGGCAACTCATTTCTAACTTACCTCAGATCTCGCCGAAAAAATTCACACTTCTCCGGCATCAGTCACGCTCAAACTCCGGCGATGGCTACACGGATAAATTTACTTCCCCTTGACCAAGTTTCAAGGTCCAGCGAGTATCCATCGCTGAGAAAATGCGAAAAATATTCAAATTTTCAAACTCCTCCGAGGCTCGCTAACAACCAATTTTGACACGGCTAGTCAACGGTTCACCGAGCCTCCATACGGTGAGCGCAAACCTACGCAAGTGTACCCATAGTTGGGCAGAGCAAAACAAATCCCAGACTCGTCCCCAAATACCTGCCTGGGGTCATGTTCGAGTTTCTAAATCGGCGAACGATATTAAAAGTTCCACACTGAAACCTTAAACACAGCTCCCATCGCTTTGGTTGCCCCACCGCATGTTATAAATCCGGATTTTCATCGAACTCCGTAAGTACTCGGGAATTTGAGAAGTCGCTTAAATCGCATTCAATCAGGCAAAAAACCACACAAAAAGCAAGAAATTCACCATGACAATAAAGTACGGCTTTTTTATTGAGAACTTTTGCGGGTAAATGTCTTTTTCAGTCTGTTATCAAGATTCCCATACAAATCCTTATAATTGTTTACCTTCCGACTCTGGGCCGCCTGTGTGGCAACACGACCGTTGTTGACTTGTGACCGGGCAGTCAACAACGGTCACAAAGCCTCTGAGGAAAGCCGAATAGGTGAATTTTAAGGCAAAGTTTTCGTTCGTCACGAGTCTTTCGGCCGCCGAAACACACGTATTTGGAGTGAAATTTATTGGGCTTTATGGAACTGTTGTTTTTATTGCGATTCGGGACTTTTCCTGTTGAGGAGAAAACGATTTGTGGAGTGAGGTCTGGTCAGCGATGGATGGAGTGGTCGGCCTTCCTATTATTTCAGTAACGGCTTTCCGGATGACTTCACTAAACGGCGTCAGAATGGCTCGAAACTCGGCAAAAGAGACAAGTTCGTCACACATTTGAGGTAGGAAAACTTTATTTCAAACGAGATAGTTATTTACACAATTTTTTTTACGATCGGTGATTTTCCCACACAATTCTCTGTATACACAAACTGTCGCATACACCACGTATTTTCAGCTTGGGGAGCCTGTGATCGGTCGTAATACAGTGTAGATAGCTGTTCCTACTGTAAACAGTGTAGATAGCTGTTCCTACTGTAGACAATGTAGATAGCTGTTCCTACTGTAGACAGTGTAGATAGCTGTTTCTACTGTAGACAATGTAGATAGCCGTTCCTACTGTTAACAGTGTAGATAGTTGTTCCCATTGTAGACAGTGTATATAACTGTTCCTACTGTAGACAGTGTAGATAGCTGTTCCCCTTGTAGATAGTGTAGATAGCTGTTCCTACTGTAGACAGTGTAGGTAGCTGTTCCTATTGTAGATAATGTAGATAGCTGTTCCCATTGTAGACAGTGTAAATAGCTGTTCCCACTGTAGACAGTGTTCCTACTGTAGACAGTGTAGATAGCTGTTCCCATTGTAGACAGTGTAGATAACTGTTCCTACTGTAGACAATGTAGAATTAGCTGTTCCTACTGTAGACACTGTAGATAGTTGTTTCTATGTAGACAGTTCATTTTAGTGTACATGAGGAGTAGCTTACACTTTCCTTTAACTCATTTGCATATATTCGTGATAGCGTATCATGAAATTACGACCCCTGTGATCCAACAACACGACTGCGACACTGCGGCAGCAGTGATTTTAGGGTCCATTTCTTGTGGGCGGGTATCGGCAGGTACAAAACGCAGGTCACAGGTCGCAGGGCACAGGGCACAGAAAATTTTCATATGTTTGGCATCGACCACGCTTTCCGGTCTTGTTCTTAGAGTAAAACCAGTAAATGATGAAATTGGAACTGGAGGAGTTCCTTATCTCATTCGCATGGAGACCTGGAAACGAGGGTTTGTCTTCGTTCAACGCGAAGGGAGTTGGAACGAGGCTCTGACAGGAGAATGGAACGGAAAAATAGCCAGCAATATGGCGGAAGAGTACAGTTTTGAGGTATGAAGACAGCACTTGCTGACAACTTATTTTGTTCTCAGTTCCACTGAAGAACTGGAAAATTGCCTAGTGAATTATCAACACACGTCTGCTTTGCTAACTACGGACTGAACTGCAATCGTGAGTTGACGATTTCGGTTCGTGGCTGCGTACATTGATGTTTTAGTTGTCATAAAGTTGAGTGATGGTATTTCATGGGAGGGTTCTAGTCGTGGTTATGAAATAGTGACACTTTTTAGACCGTTTGCATAATTCGAAAGGTTTCAATATACTACTAGAATCTTCAAAACCTAACGTACTTGATAGGTATTTCTGTTGACAGTCGATGCATCAGGACCAAACTCTTGTTCCATTTTAATACCTGAATGAAATCAACGTGTTTAGGAGATGAACTACGGCTTTGATCATTTCTGTTTTCTTTTTGTTTCTGTTTTTTATTCTACAGGAAACTGATTACAAGGAAATCGACTCAGAGGGACCCTCCTGGAGGTTTCTCCCTCACCTTTGCTGGGATACTTTGGTATGTCTTTTATTAAGCTTTCTAAGCTTGCTATCAACAATAAACGGCCACGCATGTGGCCAATATATGCCCCTTGGGTGTGTGGAGTTTCACTACTTTGCAAACCGAGATCAACCAATGCAGCACGTCGTCCCATACGTCCCATTGTTGTATTTATGCACGAGGGAAAAGATTCAGAAAAAAAAGCACCACTCACAACAAGGAAAGAAATTTATATTCTTGAATCACCTTAGACTTCCTTACATTGTATGGTTGACTATCAACGTACTTTTAACAAATTGTCAAGAAACATGCCAAAATGAAAATACACCTTGCTTGGTTGTGCCCTACATAACCTGCAATATCTGTAAGTTTCATGAAAATAAACTCCTTGGATGAAGTTAGGTTAGATACTAAATTTGAAACATTTACATTTTTAGCATTCGGTCATTATCATAATATCAACACTTCTAACAAAACTCTCGACGGACATTTCTGTACCAAAACACCAAATTCCCGAGATAAATGGCGCTTGTGAACTTCGCTCATCTGCTCACTGATAGGCTCGGCGATTGTTATATTTCTTGGTAGGATCTTGTCACACTTCGCCAGTACACACGTTTTTCTGACATGGTAATACACACTTTCTGAATCCCGGCTGACCTGAAGTGAGATTTTCATAACCCATAATTAGTAATTAGTAATTGTCTTCTCGCTTTTAAGTTATTGTAAGAGTAGTTGTGTTATTGAAACACATTATTGAAAGGCCTGACTTACTGGTCTTTACTAAGTAGCATTTCATTATATCGTTGATCAAACAGGGTACCAACCTTAAGTTGAATCATTCCCTTCTTCTGATAGACCCTTCTTTCTCGATGCTTGAGTATCAAATCGTATGGTGCAGGAGGTGGTGCGTCACTAGGCTTCTTCCTTAACTGCAAGACAATATTTATTAGAGATTATTAAAGCTTACCTTCCCATACCGGTATACTGAGCCTGTGATTAAAATGTTACTGTTTAAATTAAAGACCGATGCATTGGCCTACAAGTCGTTTTCATTTTGAAGACTCTCGTAGTTATCTCTTAAAACCGTCTCTATATGTCTTTAAGGCGTAACTACTATTACCTTTGATCCACAGCCATAGCAAGTCAACGCCTTAGTGTCCTTTACAAAGACAACCTCATACTCGTCACGTGGAATGGCTGGCGTCACTGATGGAACTCTCTCGGAAAATCCTGCGGTGGATCGTTCCTCTGTGTGCGTTTTTCTGGTTCTTTTCTTGCCTTTTTCGTTTTCTTTACGACCTGCTCCACTTGGCATACTCTTCTGTAGTTGGCGAGTGATGTTTGGTGTCCACTTACAAAGTACTCGTTGTAAGGAGCCCATCTGGAACGATACTGCGAGTACGTGCGCGCAGAGACTCTTGTGCTTGAACCCTTCGCAATCACAAACTGGCAATTTCCCATCAGTGACCCTAACAAGATGAAGACTATCACTTGTAGTGGACATGACCACTTTATTCGTCTTACTACCAGGAGCTTGTCCTACACCGTCCTCTTTCAAGATCACCTCAGCATTTCGCCATGAAGCTTTGAACATTTCTGGAAGGCCACTCTCATCAAAATTACCCAAAACGGCTGTTTCCTCATCCATAGGCAATTCCGTTTCCTCGTCGACAGCTGTTTGGATCAAGGGGGTGATCTTTTTAAGGTGCTCCTTCTTCTCCTTTTCGGACATTTTAATCCATTCCTCTGCAGTCTTCTTTAAGTGTTGAAACTCTGGTGCAAGTCTGTATGGGCCTTCGTCAATAACAGCTCTCTCGACGTTCCTCGCTGCTCTTTCGCACATTTCGACATATTCATCTGTGGCCTGAGACAAAGTGCTCTTCAAGATGGGTTTGCCAGATAGGGTGTCATCTGTGCGATTCTGCTCAATCTGTAGTTTGTACTGGAAATGAAGTGATTCTGAAGCGTTGTTAAAGTAAAGGTTGTCCCCAATTCCAGCCGCCTTCCTGACGGAAGTTATTATGCCTCCTCTCATGTTGTCTGCTACACAAGTTGTAAAATACTTTGCAAACCCAGGTTCAGCACCCACCTTCTCCATGACCTCCAAAGAATCCCATCTGCGTTGGGCCTCGAGCAACTTGCAGTCAAATCCTTCAGGACTGTCACTATCAATCAAACCCTTCATCATTCGCTTGTCGTCGCCGAAAATGTCTTTTAGGATTTCCCCTTTAAGTCCCTCGGTTAATTGAAGGCTTGCAAGCTTTGCGTCTACATTGTCCCGTACGTGCTTGGTACAAGGTAAGAACCTTGAAATGGGGAATACTCGAGCAAGACCGTTTTCTTGTGATTTGCTGCGATCAAGACCAATGAAAAGGACGCCTTCTATTTTAGGCTGCTTTTCGATCAAGGTGTGGCCAAAATACACAAACTGACTCTCGTCTTGTTTGACGTGTAGCATTGCTGGACCTGGTAGGTAGGGAGCTGTCCCAGTTGACCGGCTCTCCAGCTTAATGTGAGGATACACTGTGCTTGTCACATAAAAGTCTCCAACATTATATGTGGTGTCAATGGAGAATACGCCAAACTTTTCCGGATTGCAGCAATTGTTGACAACATCTTGAAGGAGTCCCTTTGATGCAATAACTGCTCGTGGGCATGGAGTCCACTGAATGTTTTGAATCCACGTGCTGTTGCGACTTTTCTCGAGAAAATTGGCCAACTCGTCTCTGTCTGTTTTTTGCCGTAGTTTAGACCTCTCGTACTTGACTTGCCTACTATTTCTCGGAAGATCTGACACTGCTTTAATTGCAAACATTCCTCTAGCATCTTGGAAAGCTTGATCATAAATTTTGCTTGGACCTTGGCAGGAGCGGACTCTCTTGCTGATGTTGCTTTTGGTACTGCGTGAAGTTGGGTAAAAACGCTTGCCTCCTTTCGCATTTCCATATTTCTTTGGGGACACGTTATGGGGCTCATCCTCAAAGAAGTACTGCATCATACCCAGAGGCTCTACTTCATTTTTCCAATTGATTACCTCGACCGTCTTTCGCTTGAAATCTTTGTGCTTCCTGTGAGTCCAATATGTTGTTTTAACAAGATACTGCCCCTGCTCAAGCAATGGCCTTTCTTGTTTTCTCCTGGGCAGTCTTTCAGTGAAGACGCCGTCTTCATCACTTGTTG
>NC_090880.1:14290242-14307742 GCF_036669935.1 Montipora foliosa
TACCTACAGTAGTTCCAGTAAACCGAAAGAATCGAATTGTTCAGTAAATTAAATCGAGATTAGCGTGTGTGATTTCAATATACCTCGCCTCCGCTTTGGTGGTCAAAGGTCGACCTTTGTTGACAAAGAGCATGCTGAAATTGGGCCTCAAAATCGTCCGTTTCATTTACCCAAAAATTTTATTGAATTTAATTGCAGCAGAAACATTGCTTATTGCAATGAATATCGTCTCGTTTGAGAAAGCCATGTACCAGGATGCTTTTTTGACAGTCGAATTTCGCACAAATTTGGCACTCTGGGCGCGATCCATTCAACCAAAATTTCCGGAAATTTCGGTCCAAAACTCAATGGATCGGTTCGGTCCAACCGGAAAAGTTTCGAAAAAACTGGTCCACCTTTTCAGGTGGTCCTCTTTTCCCGGTCGGACCGGTCGGAAATTTTGGTTGAATGGATCGCGCCCAGATCTGTAACCAATGTAAAAAAGGCCGTTGGCAAAACCAGAATCGGATCGGACCGGACCGGACCGGACCGGACCGGACCGGATCGGATCGGATCGACAAAACCCGGACTGGTTCAATACCAAAATTCCTGCCAATAGACACATGAAATCCCTGGGTCACCAGTTAAGGTTACTTCCCACCTTCACGGGTGTCCTTCCGGAAAAAAGTTCGTACTCGCGTTAGTTTCAATAAAATCATAACAAACTATACATCAGAAGAAAGCTTAGTAAATGTAGTTTACGATAAATATACTGCTTTAGCGAGTTTTTCTTTTGGTAAGTGTTAGAATTGGCGCTGGTAAGACGTGAAACCGCCGAGGGTTCTTCTGTTAAATTTATCGGGTATCGGATGCCGCTTCACGAGCAAAATGACTTCACAGTGTTGTTATTCACAAGCCATCAATCAACAAAAGCTTGTCAGGAGATTCCGATATTTAGAATAATTTCTCATGACGTCCATTTACACAACATACCTCGCATAATTTTGGCTACTCCAACCTTAGATGCGGATATCTAAACAACCAATCAGAATGTCGAAAACGCCTGAGACAATTTCGTTGATTGATGGCTTGTGAATAACAACACTGTGAAGTCATTTTGCTCGTGAAGCGGCATCCGATACCCGATAAATTAATTAGCAGAACTCTCGGTGGTCTCACGTCTTACCGGCTCCTGACAATAAAAGGAAAACTCGGTTACACTATATCTGTTGGCGTAAACTACGTTTATTAAGACTAAAAACAAAATAAGTATGCAAGGCTGGTTTTACGGCTGTGAGGATATATAGTGTTTGTTTGACCAATTTTCGTCAGGCACGGCCTGACTCCTTCAGGGAGTTAAATCATAACTCGTACATAACTCCCTGAAGAAGTCGGGCCGTACCCGACGAAATATTGGTCAAACAAAAACTATATATCCTCACAGCCGCACAACCAGCCTTGCATAATTATTTTGTTTTTAGTCTAAATATTATTTGCTGGTCAAATCTCCCAAGATCCGGCACTTGTACTTTGTTCAGCTGGCCCTTGCATACAAAAACTGTCCACATATATTAAGCTTTCTTCTGATGTATAGTTTGCTATGATTTTATTGAAACGCAAGTACGAACTTTTTCCGGAAGGACACCCGTGAAGGTGGGAAGTAACCTTAACTGGTGACCCAGGGATTTCATGTGTCCATTGGCAGGAATTTTGATATTGAACCAGTCCGGGTTTTGTCGATCCGATCCGATCCGATCCGATCCGATCCGATCCGGTCCGTTCCGATCCGATCCGATCCGATCCGATCCGATCCGGTCCGTTCCGGTCCGGTCCGTTCCGGTCCGGTCCGGTCCGGTCCGATCCGATCCTGGTTTTGCCAACGGCCGTCAAAAATTCCAGTTTTGGTATATTGTACCGTTAACAGCGCTAAAGGGTGAATGAATTACTCTAGCTGTGCCATGTTGTTTTGATTTTCAAGTTACTCATTCGTTGTTTCAAAAATAGCGATTCAGACAAGCAACATTTTGGAGTCGTTTTCACTCGCTCACAAGGCCCCATACCGAAAAAGTCGCCGTCCAGGTAAAATAATTATCGAAACAAACTAAAACATATTTTTCTAAAAATGGTTTTGGTAGTCCTTTATTGCGACAAAGTTTGGCAATTTTCGATTTTTTTATCTTGCACGGTCTTAGGTGAAAATTGCTGAGAGCCACTCTTAAATCAAGTTTTGTACGCATACCGACATAAGGAACTTCAGAGGACTATGCTGCTGCTTTTGCAGAGGCTCTTTGTGAGGAGGAACCAAGGCGTTGATCGCGAGGAGGTCCGATCGTTTCGATCGGGAAGTATGAGTTCCATTAATGTTCGGAAGCTTAGCAGTACTTCACACAGAAGAAGCACAAAGAGCTCAGAGATGCAGAGCACCGCTGAGTCATGTTCAAGAGCCATTTCATCTCGGATGAGAGTTGAAATCTCAGGGAAAGGAAAGGGGACAAAAAAGAAAACTAGCGCCAGCAGCGTTTAAAACAGAAATCAGTTGAGAAACGCCCAATTGCAGTGGCTCCACTCTTACAAGGTTTACTCAATGAGCAATGTGGTGTTGTTCAAAATCCTCCTATGTGAGTGCAGCTCGATGTAATGCTAACCATCTCAGAATATGGTCTTACCAAGGAAGATATTATCATGCGGACAGTATGCTTGAATGTCTTTCACGTTTTTTTTAACAATTTGAAATTGCGGCGAAGTTATTCTGATGACGAAGTTCATGCCACTGATACGCTGTTCGACTCGCAATCGGCCTTCTATCTTTCTTTCCGCTCTATTTTTGTTTCAATTCACTTTTTTTATTATTTTAAAGGACTATGAGCCAGTGCTTGAGATCGAGAAACGAGAGATCTTACTTGGCCACTTGCCTTCAGTTGATGGTTAACTGAGTGGGTGTGACCATATTGTAAGAAGAATACATAACCCCTGTCATCAACAAGTCGACGACAATTTCATCTCAGTATTACTTTTTCAGGAATATTTGAAAGAGCTAAATATTGTTTTTACACAAAACACAGACAAGCACAAACGAAAATCGAAACTTTTGGACCACGATTTTAGGGACTGATGTATTTTCGCTGTTTTCTTATTTTATTGTTTTTATTATTTCATTCCTTCAGCTCTTTGTTTTACCATAGCCATGATTTTCATCGATTCTCACATCAAGCGGATAAGCGATTTGCTTCCGTTTGTCTATGTTTTAATAAAGCTGTGTTGTTAAAACTACAAATATGGCATTAAAAACAGGACAATACAAAACAAAGATCTTTGTATTCTTGCTTTAGCCAGGAACACGCCCAGCAACAATGCCACTTTCAATGCCACATTCATTTGTTCCTCGGCGAATGTAGAAATATCCTGTTATAGACATAAGAAAATACATAAGATAAAAATGTTCATTGTTCTACACACGTGAGAAAATTGCTTGGGATACCATATGTCCTCTGGCGACAACTTCTGGCAGCCAACTAGGATTGAAATTCCGCCTGAGATGACTTACCAGGTAAAAGAAGGGACGGAAAAAAACAGACAAAAAACAACAAAAAAAAAACAACGACAAAAAAGAAACTTAAAACAATAGCGTTTTAAAACATGCCAAACATATCCACTCACCATTCATACCCCAGATAGTTCCCCAAGAATTGGCACAGATCTACGAAAACGAGCAGAAGTGACATAAAGAAGTTAGGGAACTTCGGAGAAACATGCCTGCAAGCCGGGCGTGATTGAGATGGCCCCAGGTTTACTAACGCGCGGCATACATTAGATCTCGTTTTTATAATCAATATTGATAAATACTCAAGAGAAAAGTACGAAAGGAAAATCAAGAGCAAAGGAGCAGCTTGGTTCCAAAGTAGAATGACCAGTTTACAACTTACGAGGATGTCCTCATAGCCCACTGAAATTAAACAGTTATGGGGTATTTACATGAGACCGGGAAGACCTCAGATCGGTATGAACTTAAACATGAAACCGGGACGAAATGCTTGGTGCCTGGTTTCGGGATAAAATTATATGTTTTGTTTAATAAATATATGGCTGACTCAAAAGCATACAGGCTTGAAATTTCTGGACCCGGTCTGTGATTTGTTGTCATTTACATGAGACCGGTACGAACTCAGGCCGGTCTGAGAGTTTCTCGTCTCGGTCCAGCAACAAACACGAAGTAACACCGGTCTGAGTTGATTGTGAAGCCGGTCTCATGTAAACGCATAAAAGAAATATATGGCGGCCGATACGATCTCATGCCGGTCTTAGTTCGTCCTGGTCTCACGTAAATATCCCCTTAATCGCAAAGAGCCATTATTTCATATAACTGAACGAAATGCAGAATTAACCTTCGACCCATTTCAAGAATACAGTTACCAGACTGATGATATTACAGTGGATGGATTGTCAAGCGCATTTCCCTGGAACAGGTTGCTAGTCATAGCATCAAAGAGAGTAGTATACCTGGCTTACATAGCTCTTAGCCAATCAAAAAGCTTGTGTGGGTACCACTTGACACGAATGAACCAATCAGAGCACGATCCAGCTCATTAAGCGTCCGCCATGTTGTTTTGCGGGAAGCGGTCCATATTAAAGAGCAAAAAACCTTAAATAACAATGACCACAACCAGGTTTTCTGAGCCCGCGAGACTAAGTACCCCAGGAAACCATTGTTTTAACGAAAACCGCTGGTCAGCAACCTGGTTCTGGTCATTGCTGTCTAAGGTCTTCCGTAATGAGCAGTAGGAGTCCATAAATAGGCATAGCACCGGTAGTGCGCTGTAGTCACACGAACCGGAAATCAGGCCAAAGTCACGCCAAATGAAAGCTTATCGGTGAACCCCATTGTTACAAGTGGGAACTTGTAGGGGTCCTAGTGACCGTCCCAGCAAAAAAAAAACGGCAACATTTAATGTTGATGTTTGGAAGGAATTGTGAAGAAAAAACTCAAAAGGTCTGTTTAGGCAATCCGTGGGCGTTTACGCTGCGATCTTGTCTTGTTCTCGGATGAATAAGGACCACTATACAAAGACCTATAGGAAGCTGTATACAGGGTCACGTTTAGATGAACCAATAAGCGGAAAGTCATGTCCGCCTAGGCCATACGAAAGAGTTCTAATGAGAAGGCAATTTAATGAAGCGGACACGTAATGAAATGTCGCCTTTTTGAAACACCTCAAAAATAACTAAAATGACTTTTAATATCACCAACAACAATCTATTTACAAACGTTAGGTTAATGCAAGGAATGCCACCTCTCCCAGCCTTTGTGATTATAAAATGACTTAGTTCCTTGCAAGAGATCATTGGTTCCATGATAAAAGCGGTGAAGTGTGTCCAAGACGTCTTTCAAAGGAGAGAAAAAGGGGGGTTGGCGAATGCGAAATCGCACTGATTTCAGAGTAAAAAAAATGTTGCTGGGACACCACTTTGCTTGGATAATTGCATAATAAGACAGTTGATAAGTAATGTTCTCGACAATTTATATAATTATTTGTAAGGGTTAAGAAGTAAAAGTTGAACTACGCATTGTCCAGATTGTACAATAGTTTTCAGCTTGGATCTTTTCATTTTGTAAACTTTTCCGTCTTCCGTTGGCAGGGGTTTTTCTTTGCTGTGCTTTATGTTCCACTGACTGAACATCCAGCACCTTGAGCACGTTACGTTATTGTTCGCTGGCAATAGAGGTATTTTATCGTAGTCAACGATACCAATCCAGCCGCCTTTTTGCACAATTTTACAAACAGCAAACCTTCTCCCAGTAGAATTATTCCTAGTCTCGTGCTACTGCCTAACCAATCCCACCGGTACTAACGGGACTGTTTATAGAACCCCCATACGTTCCCACTTGTAACAATAGGGTATGTCAGTACACTTTGAATTTACGTGATTTTGGCCTGATTTTCGGCTCGCGTGACATTTACAGTGCACTTCCAGGGCTATGCCCTTTTATGGATTCCTGTTGCTCATTAGCATGGACCGCTTCCCGCCCAAAACAACATAGCCGACGCTTAATGAGATGAATCGTGCTCTTATTGGTCCATTCATGTCACGTGGTACCAATCAAAGCCTTCTGATTGGCTAAGAGCTATATACGCCGGGTATACTAATGGCCAGGCCGGATACATTTGAGTGGAATTTTTCATTTATCTCAAAAAGCAAAATTGTTATGGCTGTACGAAGACCAGTTTCCAAGAGCATTTTGATACGGAGTTTGTACGATGAAAAAACGTCCAGTAGGCGGGCGTGCACCCGTGATGCGCAAGACTTTTTCCCCAATTTGCAGAAAAGATTTTTTTGGATGGGATATTGCGTTGTGTAAGAAACAAATCTGCTCCAAACTAGAAATCTGACCACTCCTTTTCACCATTTTGTTAAACGTTCTCACGATGGAACGACACGTGCTACGCCGGAAAAACCACACGAATAACACTTCCAACATCTAGAGATTATCAAATATGACAAGGCTTACCCAGTAATCAATGCCTTCCGAGGACGTTCCCCAGCTGAATACGAAAAAGAAAAGGATAAGAAATAAATACTATTAGCGAACACTTCATATGCTTGTATTAGGTTATTCTTGACGTTAGGAAGGCCTGTTAATGGGTTTTAATATAATAAGCGTTGTGCAAAATTAGCCGCGTCTTTTTTTGAGGCCACTTTCTCCTTCCCTTCCGGGCATAAAGTTGCCTTTACAGGAGATGCTCATACGCGAGGATCACGCTTACGGCGTGTCGCACCTTCCAAAAAGGGAAGAAAAGGACTGTTTTGCGGTCTATATCCCAAGAGAAAGAAGTAATTTTTATCTAATACCAACTCGATAGCTCATTGATAGCGAATTGTTTGCTTAAAGGTCCTTTGCATCATTTTCATTCTCGGAATACTTGAAATTTACATGATAAATTTATCAAAATGATGAACGAACCCCAGCATTTTGATGGCATGCAGGCCCACTGTTCCTCCACTAACATGGATGTAGACACCTTCACGATATACCATGAAGTCTTCATAAACTGTGAAAACCGCTAAAGCAAAAAAAATTAAAATGATTAGTTACCATGGTCACCACGGTTATGGATCCTAATTGGCCTCAATCACACGGCGGCCATGTTGAGTCCCTAGGGATTGAAAACTTCTTTTGTTTTGCCCCACCGAAGCTAGATCCCAAACATTTCAACTCGAGGCTCGGGGTGCGAAATCCATGCCGCGCAAATAAGCCCTATTCTCGACCGACAACCCAAACAAGACACTTGATTATTATTTTGCTTCCGTTGTTGGTCTCAAACGCGAATAAACAAGAAAAAAAAAGTATGTTGATGAACCTGAACGACAGAAATAGCTAACATACTTTGTTTCTTGATTTCGTTTGCTTTTTAATATTTTTTAGAGAATCATATTTCTTGATCTTATGAATTACAACAGGGAATCCGATGTTATTCCTGGGAATCGGGAGACAATACGGTACCTTCAACCGGCCCATAAGACATGATTTCAGTCTGAATCGCTTTGACCTGTGAAAAGAATGTAAAAAATTGGACTCTTAGTAATGTTCAAGTAACGATTTGCCCCTCAAGTAGGATGTATTTCAATGGCAGCCATTTTAAAAATAACAACAGGGCCAGAATGGATCCGCAAAAATCCGTCTGGACGCTACTTGACGTGTACGTAACAAAAACCTACCAAAAATAGAGCGTAAAAGGCTATGAAGAAAAAAACTGGACGAAAAAAAAACTCTAATGGGATTAAGTTAAAATTCAATGAAGAAAATGATATATGAACTGGATCATCTATTGAACTGCGGATATGAAATCAAATGTGAAGCTATGATCCTCGCAATTGTAAAGGCAATTTTAGCAATTGCGTAGAGAAGCCTGAAGCATTCAGGATTTCAACGGGTTTTGAGCCCGTGACCTCGCGATGCCGGTGCGACTCTCTACTGAACCAACTGAGCTATGAAACTCATTTGAACCCAGAAATGACCAGCTCCCAACATCAATGGCTTCATAGCTCAGTTGATTAGAGCGTCGCACCGGCATCGCGAGGTCACGAGTTCAAACCCCTGAAATTTTCAGGCTTCTCTACGCAATTGCTAAAATTGCTCTCATAACCACCGGGATCATAGTTTCACTTGATTAAATTTCATTGACTATACCGTTTCTTCATTTAAGCATGATTGGTTTGTACTATTAAAGCACTGTTGTGAAATCTAATATCAAACTCCTGGGTGACACTATGTTGTTGTTTTTGTTAACAATTAATATATTGTGAAAATTATTGATGTCTCTACACCAGTAGTACTTGGACAAAATGCCTCTTACACGTGGTCGACACACCAGATTTCGGCCGATGCATTGAAGTCTTAGCATAGTTTATATGAACACGAACAAGAGACAACCCGATTTATATGTCAAACAACAGACAAACTCGATTTGGCTGAAAAGATAATTGAACTAAAATGCGCGCTGCGCTGCTTTACAGTCTCAATATAACATCTCCGTTTACCAAAGACAGACGACAGTTACTATTACTCCTCTGTTGTTTCCTGAACTCACAATAAGAGAATACAATCACCATGGTCTGGCTGTTTGGCCTGGCCATGGGTTGAAAAATGACAGTAATATCAATTAGGCATTGCTCGTGGGCTTTGCTGGCGTGGCCGAAAAGCTTTCCTGGCTTAGACTAACCATATTTTTCGGTAACGCCCCTTTTCGAAGCAGTCAATTAATCACCTATATTTTTTTTTAAATTCATAAATCCTGTTAGTTCCCATGACAGCCGGAGTGAACGCTATGTTGATTCAAATCAGACCTGGTGAAATACTATTCATCGACAGCTGGCCCTGCCAGGAGTAAAAAGACGGTTTCACTTTATCGATTTGACTAAGAAGAAGCGATTCAAGTTTGGATCTTCAACTTACATTTGCTTCCACTGTGTACGCATCCAATGCTTTATAAAATCTGGGATCTGATCCAGAGCCACTCGGACATTGTGAAATATAAGTGCTGTTAATTTTACAAGAATCCGTTGTTGCGGTGTATTCTCCATAACATCGTTCAGTCAGGAGTCTGAAGAGAATTCCAAACACAGCATAATAGAGCGGTTTTCAATTGAGTGTCGAAATTAATTAGCGAATTACTTTGGTTTTGCATTTCTTCACTCAGTGATTGGTTCAAAGTTCTCGCGCCACTTTTTCAACCAATCAGAAGTGAAACCAAAACCAATCGTCGCTCGCGCGAGCATATTTTCCCGCCCTTTGTGTCGGCTACGTGTAATTACTTCGAGTTTTGATTGGTTTACTGGATTGTCTCCGTCCTTTTTGATTGGCCAAAGTAATTATTTTGGTTTTGGTTTTACGACACTCATTTGAAAACCGCTCTATTATCGCACGACAATTATTATACCATCTTTCCCATGCTGTAACGAGAGAGATGCGACTGACAGAATTTTAACGAGGGTCTCGATGGAGTCAACTGTTGGATGTACTTGAAAATAAGACGTTCATTAAACGATTAATCTTTAGTGAAAGAATACTTTTAAATTCTTGCTACCTTTTCTTTATTTTTCAAGCATAGACAGAAGACTTGTCAAATAGCTTAAAGGTCCACATCCACCGAAAAGTCATTGCGCACAATGACTGAATTTCGTGTAACAAGAAATTATTCAAACAGCTGACATGTTGTTACCGCGCGATTCGCCTGAGTAGACAGCCAATCAAATCACGCATTTTGACAAAGCGTCATTTGAAACAAAAACAAATGACCACAATGTTGCTTCGACTTTCAACATCGAATGGCGATATCCAGTGTTTCAACAATAAGTTTTCGTATGGTAATGAACTCAACGCTTACCATCATCATCGTGGATTAAATGAGAACAATAATTATATGTCTTCACGTGTTTCTTATATTTAGGAATGATTACGAACTGGGTGTCAATTGATTTTGGCTTTCACGCTCAATGGTTGATCGTTTGCTTCGTGGACAATTACAATTTTTCCCAGTTACAACAAAGCTTATTACTTAACTTTATTCATTTTTTTGTCAATTTTGGAACATTTGCCTTGTCTCTTAACTTTATGAGTTTCGTAGCGGAAGTCGGTGTTCGTTGGTTCTGATGATGAGGACGTGACGCTATATCCAACCAAAATGAATGAAAGATAATTACTACAATTATTTGATTACTGAATCATGCAACAGCAGTTGAAATAAATGAGTGGTAGTGAAGAAATTGTCAGGAAAATTGTCATGGGATTCAGCTTCCCGATAGCTCGGTAAGGGGTCATATCAATCTCTCATATTTAACCAACATCTCACCCAATTTTAACCATATAACGCCATGCTTGTATTGCCCAGCCACCGTCACAGCCGTAACATTCTTTGTCGCAGTCAACAAGCTGTTGTGCTGACAGTACTACATCAATAACATTGCCAGTACGAATAGCAAACCTATCAGACAATGCCTCTGAAATCAAAGACAAGTACATGAACATTACGCTAAATTTGCAACATACAAGTGTACAGCTACTTCCTGTGCAGATTCCTTATTATATCTCTCAGATTTTACGCGCGCTATGATTGGCCAATTTAGATGGCCGTATTCTACAGAACGGCCCGTTAAATTGACATTAGATGCACCATTTTCTCGCAGTTTTTCATGTTGTTTAAGTAAAATAAACTCGTGAAGCGTCTTGAATCTTGCGAGCAACTATTTCAAAAAACCAATGAGATTTATTCGTTTTCCAAATTTTTACGCGTGCGAATCATTTGTGGCAGTTCAACGTTCAGCTTCATTTCAACCATAGTTTCCTTCTCCGCGCGCCTTATCAAGATCTCAGAGATATAAAGATCTGACTAACCTCGTTTTCTCGGTCCGTACTGTAACTGATGGATCCCCTTTCGCGCTTACAGAACGGACCTCGAAGTCGGTTCGTATAGTAAGAGGTACCGAATTACCACATTATAGGGCACTTGATGCAGGAGAACAGGGGCAAGAAACTCAGCTTGTTCAGTTTGACAGGTCTTAAATGACATTGAATGAAGGGGTTTTAATTTCTAAAGAAACTGTGATGCTGCGTCGATGGGAAATGAAAAATAGCAACCGTAAGAGACTGAGATTTGTGAGTTGAGTTTTCGAGTGTTAGCTTTCCGTCAACTCGCAAATCTTTCCAAACGTGGCTAAGTTAACTTTATTGACTTGTTTTTAAAAAAAATTAGAACTTACCTTCTTATTTATTTTCAGAATAGGTTAGCTTCAAACGATAATTTAGTTCTAGAATGGCAGGAAGGTCACCAGGTTTGACTCCCCCGTATAAGGAACAGGAGGGTTGCCCAATATACACAAAGTACTCATTGCTCAAATTCATCCTTTAAAAGGGGTGGCTCGTTACTCCAGAAAGACAATGGTTGCTAAAGAACCTTTTTAGTTAAGAGCCCTACATAAATGTTGCATGAATGGTTCTTTGAAGTAACTTTTTCAATACAAATTGGACATCACTCCAATCAGAAGGCGCATGCGCAACTAGTCCCAGTCCTCTTCCTTGCGTTTCAGTGAAAAACTCATATAAAAGATCTTAGGAAACGAAAGAAAGAGACGGTTTTTTCACCGGATGGGAACCGTCTTATCATTTTTCGTAAACTGTAGCACGGAATTTCTATTTGGACAAAAAATGGAATTCATATTTTCAGAAGTGTATAATGGAGAGTCTTATGACGACATTTTTTTGGGGGGAAGATATCTTTATCTTAAATCCATGCTACAAATTTTGTGTTAGAATGTTCTCATACTGTTGCGTTAAAAAAACTGTGAAAAACCTAGTTAACTCACTGAGCTTTTAGGCATTCTCTGTTTTGGTCTCGCGATTTGTCAAATACGGTTGTGAGTCGAACCAGACAAAGAAATGTTAAATAGAATACACTTGGCAAAAAGGGATAACTGTAGAGTTGAAGGGACTCGAGAAATGACTGTTTGAAGTGGTCCATAGCAATGGTTTGGTAGTTAAGAGCCACTTCATTTAACCATCTCAAAATTACGACGGACAATACGGAAACAGTACTTTTAAAATAGTGTTAGATGAATTGTACATCAAAACTTTGTAAAATCATATATAAGATAACCGAGACGATTGGTTTATTGGCTTGTACTCACCCGAGGCGCCGAAGGCCCAGCAACTTCCACATGAACCCTTGTGAATGGAAAAACATTAATAAAAATATTAAGAACGGGATCGTGCCCAGACATCACAGCATAATGTCACTTTAACTGTGATGATTAACAATGATTGTTTCCACAGAAGCGAATCAATGGGGTTTAAACAAAAATGGAAGCTTTTGTTGCGTTAATAGGTGCCATCATACTGACCTGGTTTCGAATGGGATGAATGGAGCCAGGCCACTTAGTGCGAGAATCAAAGGCGTCTGGGATTTCACCGGCAATGTTACGTTTCACATGCTTAGGGGGGGAGTCTTTTCGCCAAGCACCATAGCAACCAGCCAGCCGTTTCATATCTGCCAAATCCATTTCAGCGAAACGTTTGTAAAAGGTAGCATTCCACCTTTTAAAAAAATCCACCAGAAAACTATGATAAGTAAGGGAAACATTGATTCTCCGTCTTAAAAGTCCCTCATATACATTTCAGTCATTTTGACAATGATAAACATTTTTTACTGCGGGTAGCACCAGAAACCCATAAGGGTTGAAACGTGTAACGCGCGTTTACAGCTTCCGAATATTCAGTGCGAACTGATTGGTTGAATGTTTCAGTGCTAAGTACCATATTTGGAAACCCCTCGCTCTTGTTGTTCCAAATATGATACTTAACAAATTGAATATTCAGAAGCTTGTTTCCCAGCACACAAGGGGTCGTTACACGTTTCAACCCTTATGGGTTTCTGGTAGCACCTAATATATCGAGATAATTTAAATACGACCCTCACACAAAACACAAAACTGAATTAGTAATTGAAAAATTTGGGGGAAAAGAAAAACAATTACGTTAAGTTGCAATTTGCAAATTTTGATTTGACTCATGGCTGATTTTTTTGTAAAATATATTCAATGATGAGCTATCCTTCATACCAACAGGGAGTCTGTTGCATAGTTTCCGCTCCAATAAATGGAAAGAGGGTTGTTTTACCCGAGGCAAAACTAAAATCTTCCGAGTAGTAGCGCGAATGCGATTCACTAAATCGCATTCAGCGCGCTGAATAAGCATTAGGGGAGTACTTACGCCGAATCGGATTAAGTTCTCAGATATATCAGAGATGTAACCTGGCAGCATCATGCCGGAGTAGTGCCTTAAAAAACAATATTGACTTTCGTTCTCGCTACTCTCCCTCGAAATTCGGGTCATATGGAGCAAGGTATTAAAGTTAGTGATTGGGCTGTAGTATGGAACCATTTAGAATTAAAGGAAATGAATTCTCTAGTTGTAAGGACCATTGCCAAATTTAATCTTAGGCATGAAAAGTGTTTTGTAAATAGACCTAGATCTGAGATAGGCCGTAGTACTTTTTCATATGGGGCTGCAATTGCTTAAAATCATCTTTTTAGATAAATTAAGATCTATTCAAAACCCGTCCTATTTTAAAAATAAAAATTTAGAGATCTTGTTGAGAAGATATCGTGAAGTGTATTCCTTTTCACGGGGAGTGGTCTTAAAAATAAATAATACAAATAGTTCACAGAGATCACATTGTTAACGAAAGCCTAATTATTGTACCACTACACTACTACCATTATTCGTCCTGAATTTGGAAGCTTTGTAACGTCAATAAAGAGGTTCCACCCCAGAGTAAACGTCACACTCCTCCACAAGAGAGGCTTTTGCCCTCCACTCGCTTCTGTGCCCCGCCGCTTGACTCTTTCTGCAGCTTGAAACTGGTTTGTTTTTTTTAATTATTTTTTCTAATTTTCTTTCTTTTTTACTCCGATCGACCAAAAATGAGGAAACCGGCATTCGACCGTAAACGAAGAAATAGTTCACATGTTCAGCACATAATTTAAACATATCGCAACTACCTTTCATACACTATCTCTGGCGCGGGCGCGGATGTAGTGAAAACTACACTAAAACTATTACTGGAAAGGACATGACGATTTTGAGCCACGGACAGCGACCGGAAGTAAATTTTCCCGTATCCCTAATGGAGAAACGATGCTTAGCAACATCGCTGTGGTTGTTTGATGCCAAGTTAACAGGGAAAACAGTTCACTTTTGGTGTCAGTCCGTGACTCAAAAATGTCGCGTTCTTCAGTTCCCTAATGGAACGGCCGCAACTGATCCCCAGCGCATGACAGAGCGAGCCTTTGACCATCAATCGAGTGAATGAATGTTTCAGCGAAGTGTTGAGCGTCCTTGTATTAGTGGCACTCATGAAAATAACAATAGCTACATAAAGGAATGTCCAGTTCAGTCAAACCCAAAGTATTACAAAAATATGGGTACCGATCTAAAACTCGGAGCTATCGTCTAACCATGAGGTGGGCCAAAGTTCTGAGACTGAAACACAATTTTGAAAACAAATCATATCTTATTATTTCAAAAACGCAGATTCATTAAGAACTGCGCTTCATTAGCCACTGACACAGTAATGCAAACTTACCACGTTTATTAATAAGTTACGCACTTCTGAGTAAGATTAGGTCAGAATGTGAAAAGTAAAGTAAAGTAAAGAATGTTAGGGTTTGAGTACAAATACAATTGAGCAAATTTAGCCTAAACTGCAGAATTACAGAGCTGAATCGAACTGAAACCACGGTTCGATTTACTAAATAAACATATGCTGCGCAAGACCCCAGTGAAGGAATTTATTCCACCCGGATATATTATGTGATGGTTCAACAAAGGCCTTGTATATCAAAAGTTTCTCAATTTCACAATTGATTTAAGAGCGGAATGCGTTGTTATTGACTTTAAAAAAACAAAGAGTCATACCCTGCATTCAACGAGTTGATCTCATTGACCATTTCAGGAGATAGCCAAACGAAAGGAGACTGATCAGTCTTTCCCAAAGCGAAGTGAGCAAACGCCAGCAACAGACAAACAGCTTTGCATTCCATTCTGCTTAAGCTTCGAACTAATTTCCTTGTTTGGTGGCTAGATTTACCGATTAAAAAAGAAGGAACTTCTTGCAAGACCACATCAAAGGCGAAAGTGAAATTCGCAAATACCGGAAATAGAGGGAACCCAGACAAACAGCAAGAAGACCCAATGATATTCTGTTTATAAATAGTTAGCATAGGTTTGCATAACAAGTGACCTACTTGGGCGCGTGGGTTTGAAGCATGGACAATAATATATCTGAAGCCATTTGCTGGCTAGTCTTTCGAAGAAAGTTTTTTGTCGGTATTGCTTATTTTGAAACTATTTACCTGGGTGGAGATGAGTGTTGATTAAGATAAGTAAGATAAGTTTCAGTAAAAAATGGAAACTTGAGTCTTCTGAAACTAATGCCGGGTTCAGTAATCCAAAGAGAAAAATATTGTATGGAAAAAGAATCTTTCACACAACGAAACGAAACCGGTAAATAAATTATTTGCTTGAAAATGAAAATACGAGAATGCTATCTCAACGACAAAACATTCCATTTTTTCATTCCATTATATTTCATTCAAAACATTCCATAGACCAGTTTCCCAGTCCCATAATGCAATACGTTTTGGAGGGTTCGTTACCGAAAAAAAAACAATACAACCTATTTACTCGATCTTGGGCTGTATCATGCTTCGGTGAACTGTTTACCATTCTCTATTTTCGAATTCCCCATAATACACTTTGTTTGCCCCCCAAATTTTGCATAAACCATTGTTTTCAAATGCTCTTGGGAATATGCAGTGTCCCCAAGAGCTTTTGAAAACAATAGTTTATGCAAAATTTGGGGTGCAAACAAAGTGTATTATGGGGAATTCGAAAATAGAGAATTGTTTTAATACAAATAACCCCCATAATGATCTGTCTTATGGGATTTGCGAAAATAACGAATCACTGAAATAAATCTCTTATACTGGATATGAAAAAAGGAGCCTCCAACCCCGGGTGGGTGGGGGGGGGGGGGGAATCTCATATGGAACAGACGGGGAAGCTCGTCGGAAATTTTGAATTTAACCCCTAAAGGAGACCATCTGGGCGCGGCTCAAGCTTTTTGTGACCCGAAAAGGAGACCAATCTGGGCGTGGCTTAAGCAAATTTTGACCCCTAAACAAAACACGTTAAATAGAAAATTTGACTTCTTTTTCTCTTCGCGTAATTCTGTGTTTCTTCGCGGAACCCTAAACGAGACCTTGGCGGCTTAAAATATTGGCGCTTTGCCGGGAACACCCTAAGCGAGACCAAAACCAAGATTATACACCCCTAAAGGCGGCGAAATACGAGATACAAAAACCCTCAACTTGGCGCGTAACATTGTTTCGTTGCAAGTTTGGGTCGATGTCTCCCGTTTTTCAACTTGCATGATCAACTTGTCGCGCAACAAAAACATTTGTTGCGGGTTGAAGAAAGTTGTTGCGAAAAGTAGGGCGGGGGTCTACTCTGAACAACAAATTTTGGCTTTGTTGCTCGTTTTTCATCAAGCTCACAACTTGTCGCGCGACAAATGTGCTCGTGTACTAGTAAATCAACCAATCAGCGCCCTGCTTTTCTTCAACCCGCAACAAATGTTTTTGTCGCGGGTCAAGTTGATCACGCAAGGTGAAAAACGCGAAACATCGACCAAAACTTGCAACGCAACAATGTTGCGCGACAAATTGCGGGTTTTTGTATCTCGTCTTTCGCCGCCTTAAGCGAGACGACGAGCATCCCCGTATGCGTAAGACTTTTTGCCTCGCAGACGCAGCCCAAGTAGGATTCCAACTCGGTATCTTCTCATTTCTCTCAAAAAAAGGATGAAATATTTCAAAATACTATCGTAGAAACTTGTAAAGCATCTGTTTACTGTTTTGATTGGAGTCAACGCCTTTAACGACAGTTTTAAATGTGATCAACTACGATCGCACTGACTATATGGTTGGGTCACGGAATGTAGACTCGGCCTCGGACTACGGAATTGAACTGGATATTGACCAAGATATTGTAACATAAAAAATCCCTGAAATTCTGTGAATTTTAAAGGATATCGGCTAAAATTCCTTCGAACAAAGTGTACTAGTAAATCAACCAATCAGCGCCCTGCTTTTCTTCAACCCACAAAGTGTAGGCTACCCGTAGCCTCTTGTTTACACAATGTATACGACAAATGATTTGACAGGCAATAACCAGAAAAAAAAACCAAATGGTCATTTTTCCTCTCGATGGCAAGAAAAACTCTTGATAGGTAGAAATGAAATTTCATCCTCATCACGTAATTTTTCACTGCTTTTTAAGAATTCCAACCTTCAGTTTTTAGATGGTCTCCCTCTTTCACTACTGCCAGTAGTTTTCCTTTAGGCATATTTTGTTGAGAATGGAACAAAAAGTACCTGCTTTATTCATTCACTAAATTTTTGAATAAAATTT
>NC_090880.1:14310242-14330242 GCF_036669935.1 Montipora foliosa
GGCCTATTGTATGATAGGAGTGAACAAAGGAGTCATCTAGGCAAGTTCATACTAGGCTCCAAGTAGGCCATAAGTGCGACAGAAACTCAAATCAAGTTAAGGCATGTTTTGATCTGCTCAAGTATGCATTCGAGGGCGACAAACCTAGACTTGTGATCATATTGCAGAAATTGCTCTAGAGAGACGTGAAGTTTCCAAGGCTACAAAGTAAGGTGTTTCAACTAAAATAAACCCCATTCACATTGAAAGTTGAACTTGGGCATACTTAAAGCCTTCTTACATTCGTAGTATGAACACAACTGTTTCATTAAGTAACAGCCCAAAAGTCAAGACACACTGCTTAAGGGTACAAACTATAATATGCAAACAATCTTGAAAGACTAAAGTAACAACACGGCCCTTTGAAAAAACATATATCAGAGCAATATCGACAGACAAGTCAAGCAACCATCAACTTTGTACAGTTCAGAATTCTCCAGTTCAACCTTTGGACCAGGGAGTTGCTTAAATGAACCATAACTGCTTGGGATTTCACTTGCTGGCAAGTGAATCAGTGTATCATTTATGTACAGACAATTTGCTGCTTTATCTTCATGAACCATAAGTTTCTCATACTTGAAGCGGCCTTTGTTCTCTATTTCATTCCAGGCGGTTTTCGAGGCCTCACTTCCTCCAACAACTATTATGTCTGGCCCGGCCATTGTCATCATCGACTTGAGATGTAAGTTATCCCTCACTGTTACACCTGTCACTGGGTAATTTGGAAATGCTTTCGCTAGGCTTTCTAATCCTTGATGATTAGTCCTCGTAGAAAGTCCCACGAAAAATTCTCTACCGGTAAACAGAACATCCCCACCGTCTAGAGTCGCTGGCTGGTTCATTTCTTGTACTGTCAAACCCAAATCCTCCAACACTTTCTTCATCTTTACAGACTCACCGCGTCTGCTTGGATGTCCCAGCTGAACGAGTAACGCGACACCTTCACAAACCACGGCAACATCTTCAACAAATACACAATCTGGGTGATCTTCGTCTGCTTGAAGTTCTATTACTTGTAATCCAAGGTTTTTTAAAGCTGAAACATATTGAGCATGTTGACTCACAGATTTGCTATAGTCTACGACTCCCAAGGAATCACTTTGTCGCTGCGCGAGGGTAGGAAGTGACGACGGGACACCACATACGATCGCCTTTGTGTAATGAAATTTTTTAGGGTTCATTGCCACCAATCTTACTACCTTCAGTAAGTCTTCTGGGTTTCTTCTTTGTCAAAGCGTGAATAAGCGCAAAGAGCGATGGGAAGGAAACCTTACTACATTTTGGGAGGGGAGGGTATGCTGAAAGAAGCATCTTTTTGCATCAGGATTGGATAGCCGAATCATGTGCAAACTAGCGCAGGCCAAGTGTTGAGAAATTCTATTAGCATATCAGCTCCTGAAAATATGTAGATCAGAGTCTCTCTCATCGGTTTTACTTTCCTATTGCATTTAATTCTAGAATTAGGAAATGACACTGGGTCCTCAAAATCTGTTATTCCCCCTTCCCTACCAATGGGGCTAAAGATAATGGTGCACTAGCCCTCTGGGTTGAGTTATTTATAGCAGGATCAGTACTAAAACTCGGTTAAAATCCAATCAAAATCTATTATTAGGTGGCTGGTCTGCTGCAGTGTCACATACCTATACAGCATGCCCCTCCAGCCCTCTCTAAGTTATACTTGACAGAAAGACAGTTTTTGGTCTTACCTACCATACAAAAACACAGTTAGCCCAAGGCATACCATCGTTTTTAGTTAAAGGTACTGGTAGGTCACTCGCATAAATACCAACAACACCCACAATTCCTCTATTCGCTCAAAACGTCAGCTTTCCAAATCTTTCACAGTGGTAATGAGACCTTTATCAACGTTTGATAAAACCAAATTTTCCCATTTTAATCATTGTTGGTGTTTAATTGAGAAATGTAATTTTGGGGACTTCTAACCCACATTGCTGGACATAACTGATGCTTTAAGTCAACAGCACAAACAAAACTCGGATTGGTCCAAACTGGATCACAGACCGGAAGTGAAAAACTAATTTAAAATGAATCAAGCTTGAATTAATTTCAAAATGTAAACTATGAAATAAAGTGTTCAGTGGTTGAACAATAGCTTTGGATGGTGTCGCACAGAGAGTTGTTGACAAAATATGTTTAAGTCACTACTGTGATCCAATCTGTGATCTGGTCTAGTCCGGTCCAATGTGGATTTTATAGATGCCACTAAGAGGACACTTTTCACTTTCAATATAGGAGTGCATCAAATTGGGTGTGCTTTTGGATACATCTGCTGTCAGACAGTCTTTATGAGTAAGGGCATCCTTTTTGCTGCATTTAAGAGATTATTTTAAGATGTAAATGTGGTCACTAGAAAAATACCATATCGCTGATTTTCATCCTTGAAAAAAAAATTAAGTGCAAGGAAAAAAAGCATAATTCTATGCTCATTTGAAAGGCAGAAAAAAAACTGAAAAACTACTGTAACAGTACATTCCTTTTTTGATCTCTTCTTTCATTCCAGAGTTATTGTTGAAGGCATTTCAAAGAATAATTTATTATTGTCTTGACCTGACCAGAAGTCACAAAATTAGTCAAGAGTGTTGTTTCCTAAAACTTGGAACCATTACAAATATTATTATTTCATTATTCATTCAAAATGTTTAGAACTCTATTTTTGATTGGCTTTGATTACCTGTATAAGTTTAGTTCACTGACAAAACAGTGCCCATAATTTTTATATTGCAAGGCAAATAACCTATCATTCAATAAAAATTGTTGGATAAATGACATCATTATTGTAGTCATGAATTTTTTTATAGACAGCTGCTTAGTAGAAAAAAAAAGGACGTAATCAGTTTGTTTTTTACATCTTTGCAAAATTTTTTTGAATGAAAATAAGACATGCAATGATTAAATTATCATTTGGTGCCAAGTAAGAATTATAATGTATGCAGATCTTAAAGGATCTTCTCTGCTTTAGCTGTCTGGGGTAAGAGCCACGATCTGCACAATTCTTCGTATCACAGGTACACACAAAATGACACCTACTAGACAGTCGCCATTAAGTTTATTTCATGTGAAATATTATTAGTATTCTACTTTTTGCCATTATGCACAATAATTGTTAACTGTGAGTGAGCCAGGCTGAAAGCAAATTGTGATGGCAACATCACAGTAGCCCATTTAAATGCACCTAGTAGACATGAAATATTTACACATGATATACATGTAACATCACCAGAAACAACTGTTATAAACCCTAAGGCAAAGTATGAATGACCTTACACAGATGTTTATATTTTATGATTTTGTGATCTGTGATTTTGGAATTTCAAAGATTTTTTGACAAAAACTTTCAATATCTCTGGAATGAAAAAATACTTCAAAGAGGGACACACTGTTCTCCTTCAGTGAAAGGTTGTTGCACCCTTTCAGTTGTGAGAGTAAGACTTAAAGATTTTACTCTGTCTACTCACTCATAAATGGGGGCTGCTTTAAACAAATGGGTTAAACCTAACTTGCTTTAACTTTACATGGACTTTTAAAAATGCCTGTGCTTCAAGTTCCTATTACTGTATGTTTCACAAAGAAAACTCCACGAAAACACTCCTATCAAAATCTCTCAAACTGAAGCAACAGGTAACATATAATAGAAAGCTCTCTCTAGTATTGCTGTAAAATTCTCAAAATATTCAGATTAAATTTCCAAACGCCAAAATGGAAAATGCATAATATGAATGCAAAACTGCATAAGATATCAATGGTCAATTTTCAGACCTTTAGAAGCCTAGTTGCTAAAAACAAGTAAAACATCTCTCCTTGTACATGCACTCAATATTGACACTGTGTTTCACGAGTCATAGTCATCATCTTCGTCATCAAATGAATTGCCCATCATTCCTGGTATATGGCCAAGCATTGGAATGCTCATGGATGCTGATGATTTAGACCTAAGGAGAAAACAGACACATGTACACAAGCAAATAAGTTACAAAAAGTGCACACCACGCCTTAACCCGGCTGCTGACCCCTGGGAGTGAGACTTATCTGACTATACTCTGTGGAACGCTGGACAATTTTGCACCTGAGGAGCCAATGGGTGACAAGAAAACAGAAGTAAGATTGTCCACTTGAGTGTAGTTCTGGGGACGGGCTGTTGTTGATAATAAAAGCACTTGCAATGGACAACCTGATTGTTATCAGTGGATTCATCTAGGGGCCACAACTTGATTATCTTACTTCACCAGGGCAAGATGCCAAGGTCATACATGGATTATACAGCAGTAGTCAGAGGCACCATAGTATGCTTTCGGTTTAACATTTTCCTATTTCCCCCTTATTCACAAGAACATATAATAATATTATTATAAAAGGAATAGAAACAGGGCAAAAGGGAAAAAAATTAATGGTTTAAAATTGGTTGGGTAGGAGCGAAGCAAACATTGGCTACGTAGCTTTGAAGAACATCACTTGAAAGAGCCTTTTAGCAAGGCAAGTTAATGGTGGACTTCTGAAACTACAGTATCTGTTCAAACAAAAGACCTTACAGGTATGTGTAGAATAGATTGGTGAGATGCCTGCCTCGCCTACAAGCAATATTTTGCACTGAAAATGGTTACTAAGGAAAGAGGTACACATGTAAAGATAAACCTAAACTTTAAATAATTTATCTATCTAGCTTGGCAAGGTTGACCCATGGGTCACAAATGCACAGCAAATGAACCTTAATCAGAAACACCAGCTGATTCATTAGTTATTCATATATTTCCTTTCAGTTAATATACATTAGGCTACCCCAATAGCGGGTGCTGAATTAAAAAGAAATTAGTCTCACCATAGAATTAGAAACTTGCATTATCATGACAAAAGACTGAATGAATAAAAGTCACCTCTTAAAAAATTAATGTACGTGTGGTTGTATTAGGTAAAAAAAAAACCAGAGGAAAAGAGGAGAAAACATTTAAGTTGCACCAGCCTAAACAAATATAGCATTAATACAAAGCTTACTCCTCATTTTCATCTGTACTGGGTCTTGTTAGTGTTATTGATGGTACTGTGGATGGTAATGATGTACTGCTGGAACACTTTGCTGTGGAATTTGTTGCACTGGTATGATTGCTTGTTCCTTCCGATGAAGAGTCTTCTTCCTAATTGCAATTTTTCAAAAAAAGTTGTTATTTACAAACATGTTTATTTAGTACAATGACTGGTAGGTTTCCAGGTGTTATATGTAAATGTAAAGTTAATGTTGCTGATTGGTTCAGCATAATTCTCTTTCAAGTAGGGGTGGAGATAATTATTCAGCAGACCGTGAACTGCACACGAAATCCTTAAGCTCGATTTTCTAGGGCTTTTTATTTACACCAAAATTACAACTTCTTGGACCTCCTGTCCCGATGGGTTTTAAATTAAGATATCACTTCCATAATGTCATTTCTAACAGATGATTGTACTGCCCCAAAATACTGTGAGAGGAATTTTTCATCAGTCTTCAGAGACTAATTTTATGACATCTTTTCTGCCCAAATCAAGTATGAGATAAGAGTTTTGACTTTGGTGCATGATATTTCCTTCAATTCCCAACACATCAAAAATTCTTCACATGGCAGTGGAGTGCATTCATCTGTGACTAAGATGCAACAAAATGCAGTTGTTTTTGCAATAAAGCGAAGGGACAGGAGCTTCTGCAGCATTTTTGGTTGTTCTGAGTTTGAGGCCTCAAAACTAAAAGGCAATATTAAATACCAAAAACCTAAAACTTTATTCAAATAATTCAATCTGTTAGCTTTAACATGATATGGAGTTTGACCCTATACAAAAAATAGCGGTGCAACAATAAATTTTTATTTTTCCACAGACACCTCATTTTCCTTTACTGAGACCTTACCTCAGGAAATGAGGTTTTAAAAGAAGAATCAAGTTCAAGAGCACACAAAGATGTTTAGCAGGGACTGTGGAATACAGAAAGCTTCACTCACCAATTGCTGCACATGTACCGGTATTATTTGACTGATAATAATGAAACACTGGTAATGCACAACATAACTTGGACACAGATAAAACAAATCAAACTGGCAAAAAGAGGTTTATAATAAAATTAACAACCTCAGATTCAAGTTCATCTTCAGATTCATCAGACACTGCAGCAACAGGCTGAGGTTTCCTCTTTTCTGATTTCTTTCTTTCCTTGTTCTGCGCCGGAGGTTTTTTCGGTGCCCTTTTTCTAAACAAGCCAGATTGAATGTAATAGGATCATTATTTTATACTATTATATACCGGTAGATACAGATGAAATACCAGGATTTCTCCTTTTACAAAAAAAACATATCTTCACCACGCGCAGTGAACATAATTATCATTTTTATCTTTCACATGTGAGAATATAGGTGTCGTCATGGTAAAGAACATGATTAGCCAATAAAATTAACCCGGGTAGAACTCTGTTGAAACATCTCCCCCTCCGTTCAACCATCAGTGACCACATATTATTTCCAAACAGTGGAAAGTTCTTCGTACACATTCATCTCATGCCACGGTCTATTTCTTTATTTTCCCACAGCCTTGCTCACATCAAGAATGACACGTCACACATCGGAGCGCTCCAAATGGTCACGTGAGCAAGTTGAAATTCAAATGCGATAAATCATTTTTTTCGGGGTGCAAACAGTTTAGTGATTTCGGTAGTAAAATCCGTATCCCTGCGCAGCCATGTAATATTCTCTATGTATTGTATATGTTAAAACAGCCAAAAAGCCAAGAAATGTATGGTGAAAAAAAGAACCTAACAGGGCAAAGTCATAATTCAATAGATCTATTTGTACATGTCTACCTAAGTCAACTTGACTTGGCATCTTTGGTTTTCAGATGATCATAACACAACAAAGGATAAAGTGTGCCATTAAAAGTGAAGTCCTCTTGAATTTTTTTCTGATTGCCTTAGGCTAAGCAAACTTGTGGCAAATATTTTAAGGGAAAACCGTCTCTAAAGAGGGGGGGGGGGAGAGTGGGGGGAGAGTGGGGGGGGGGGGAGTGGGGGAGAGAGAGACTCTCTGAATTGTTTCATTTCTTTAAATGTTGTATCAACTGACTATCCAACTGTGGATCCACTTCCATGTCTGGGGCCAATTCCCAGAGCGATTCGATTAGTTCCATTTGTTGATCTGACTGTTATTCAACTTTGCATTCTGTTACATTCTAATTGCAAGATAGTTTTGCCTGCTAATGATCACTAATCTAAAGTATCATGCAACTTAAATAATATTGAACGACCAACCTTTTCGGTTTAGGTTCTCCATCCTGTTCCTCTTCATTTGAAGGAAGATCGGGTACATTTGCTACCAAGTCTTTTAAAAAGTCAAACTGGTTTTCGGACGTAATACACCTCTTTCTGCAGATTCAAGCAGAAATTAACCTAACAATGGTTGATTTTCAATTTTAACAGCCTTCATTGTTGTCAAAAGATATGTGCAAGTCATAATAGATTGTGTTCAAAGAAAGTGCAGTAACCATTTTGTTAAAAAATTTGTGCAAATCAAAGAGGAGAGTACAATCTTATCTACCACTAAGGATGCTCTCCATTTGACAGAACTGACTGGCCAGACCGAGCATTTAAATTAACAAATTTCAAGGATGACATACATTGTATACTCCTCCAGAAGAATGCAAGGTATCATCATTCAAGTGTTGAATTATTGCATTTTCTTTGCAAACTGGTGGGTTTCTGACAAAAGGTAAGCACCCCTAGATCCTTTCTTTTAAAAAATACTATGTTACATGGGTTTGATATTAAAATGCCCTACATGACCATTCCAGAGGGTCAAAGGGAATTTAATAAGAAAGATAAAATTCCTCGGAATAGTCTTCCAAAGCAAGCAGTCCTGTGAACATCTACTTTAGAAATGTAACTGAAGGAAGTTACAATAGTCAAAATTTTAACAAATAAACAAAAACTGATATCTAACTTAACAATATACATGAAAAAATTACTTGATTCTGATTGGCTGAGAGCAGTGCCTTTCAAGTGCAACACAGTGCAAAAAGTGTAATACCAGTGCAAATTACACATCCGAATTCTTGATCATGATTGGCTAACAAACAATAGGGTTTGGTCAGAACCAATCAAATCTTTTGTTTTCAAATCAAGCAAGGATCCTGGATGGCGTAATTTATGGTGCAATTTTTCCCTGATTGCGTGATTCATGTCAGTTCTTCCGCTTAACCATCTTAAATTTTTCACATATATCATTAAAAGGCAATCACATGATTGTTCTCGCGCAATTGGGAATAAATAAGCAGGGCAAATTGCGCTTGCCCTACGGGCTTGCGCAATTTTGGTCGTCTTTGAAAAAAATTATTTGTGCTTATTTTCTTCCAAATTGCACTTGACATCGTGTGATTACCTATACTAACACAAGTGCAAATACGGTAAAATATTCATGAGTTAAAGACATCAATCAGCAGTCATTACAGACTGAAGAGATCCTTGAAATTCCAAAGAAATTCATGAAGCTTTGAGTGGATATAACATTGGTCTGCAATACGAATATTCCGTCAAGCTTTCGAAAATAATCATTCACGATCGAAACACATTGAAACTGTCAGATTCGATGAAGCAAAGATCAAAAAAGCAACATTTTACACTTCAAGGATAATTTATACTTTTGTGGAGTTTTTAAACTCATCAAAACTACTTACAGATGTGCTGGTGTCATGGTTTTAGCGTTTCTTGATCTGGTGTATTCGCTAGCTCTCTCCACCAGCGACTGCAGAAACATTTCAAGAGCCTTAGCTAATCCAAGAAACAAATTAGTTAAAGGGAAAAACAATATTTGTGTCGACGAAAGCTATATTACTTGCCTGAGAAGCTAAGGAAAAGACAATGTAAATAAATTCGATTTCAGTACATCATTTTTTAGATTCAGGAAAATACGAGAGCACGTACACTGTGATAACAGTGGGATAACAGTCACATAAATACAATATAAATTTAATCAAGAACGGGTACGCTAGCTATTTGGTACAACATCCCTGGATCCTTTACTTCCTGACACTACGTGAAAGGATCTGAAAACTTTGCGAAAGGTGAGCTCACTGCTCGAGGATCCCAAAAAAATTACAGTAGCTAATATGAGTATTAAACACTCTAAATCTGAAATGGTAAGGATACAAATTATCACAGGTACAGCCGCAGCAACCTTGCCCACATCCTCGTCTGTTTGCATAATTTTCTTGATCCGAGCCTTTAGAAACAAAAGTGAAAGATTACAATATGCTGTTATTTGTTATCAAAGAGCCAAAAACGATTTTACCGGAGGGAATCGGGCATTGAATTTCTTCTTTTTGCTTGGCATCTTGACGGATCCTTGCGTTTAACTCCCGCGGTACCAAACAAAGATCGGTCAGATACCACACGCTTAAGAGCATGAGCTTAACATTCGGTCCCAGTTTTAACTCAACCCTCAACAACACAGGTTTTCAAAATCCCTGAAACCAAGAGTACTGCTGTGCCAACAACTTACGAAACCTTGCAATGTTTTTGCGCGTTCTTCCCTTGAAAACTGGTTGAAAACGCAGGAGCAGTAATTTATGTTCTCGTTACGTTCCGTAGTTATTTTAGACTTTGTTCCCTGTGTTGTAAAAGTGTTTTACAAATTTAAGTAGTTGGTTTATTTATCATACCTAAAGAGTAACTTGTTAAAATGTGATTTCATTGACTGATCTTTACTTTTTTTAATCATTACCAGCTAAAATTGATCACTCAAGTTCCACGTCTAGTACGCGTCGTTTCCATAGTAACGAATAAAGAGAGGCATTAAAAAGATTTACTCTTGAATTAATTACGTCATATTGTTTGCAATACGGTCCGTTTTAATCGAGCTTTTATCTAGATTAATGTACAAAGCATACAATAAGCGATTCTCTTGGGAAAAGATGTTGCTTGGTGCTAATCGAGTTCATTTGTTTGCTCCATTATTTCTCTGTGTGCGCGTGTTAAGAAAGTTGGCGAAAGTGCGTCTTTTCTTGCACAGAAAATGACTGTGGGTTTGACAGACTTGCTTGATTTAGCCATAAGTCCACAGATCGGACCAGTAAATTTCTTTCATTTAAGAAATCTACTGCATACAATAGTTGAACATTTTGGCATCGGCGAAATAGAAGCTCAGCAGGCACAGATAAGAGGACCACACTCGGTGAGATCTTCGTCGTCTCAAGGTGCATCCAGCAGTGATGAAGATTCACAAAGCGAAAAAGAAGGTTGGTTTTTCGCTACGAGCCTTCATTATTTTTTCAAATCCGCGTTATCAGTGTTCATTTCATGCCAACTTGGGCGATATGTTTAGAACTCATTGAGGATTTAAGGATTTAATTCTCAGTCCCCGTGATAACACTTCAACTAAATCACAAAAGTTCATTTAACACCAAATTGCCCAACGTCTGCTGCGAGAAAAAGAGCCTCTGATCTTCTATGACTCCCTAAAAGCCGCATGTATTCTTTGTCAATACTTCACTTAGACCATGTTTTTGTCAATTTCCTTCTTTTGTTTACACTCACAAAATGTTGAGAATTCTATCAAAACAAATTTGGTTATTTGTTTGTTTTCACTTGAAAGTGCCGCGTCGTTTCCGGGTAATTTCACTATTGCGCGTTGTTCGTATTTTTTCACTCACTTGGGCGATGTGTTTGTCGAATACGATTTACAGAGTTTTTTGTTTTACTTTCATTTTGTTTTTGGCCAAATCTTACTTTTGACAGATAACAATTACTTAAAACGAAACACAATGAACGGACCAACAAACAAACTTGCTGTCACTATTCTCACTGCATAATTAATTAGCTCATTGCAAAACACGCCGTTATCCCATCACATTCCCCCGTTTCCGCCCGTGCTGATAGCGTCAGTGATGCTTTGCGCCATTTCGAGTTTAAATTTGCTCTCTTCGCCTGGAGCGTGGTCTTTTCGTCCTGTACTCCACAAAGACAGTCGTCTTTTGCGACCCACCCGCCTCCCCTGGTGGAGGTTGACGAAGCCCCTACATGCTCTTATCCTCGTTGCATGCCTACTGCCTCATCAGTCGCGGACTCTTCCCATAACTTAATCTTATGCGATGAGGTAATGAGTATGCAGTGAGGATATGGTACTAAATTGACTCGGCCTCCAATGAAATGTTTGCTGAAAAAAGCTAGAAATTCAACAAAAAACATCTTTTCACATTGATGGATTAACTCGCTCTACGGATGCAGCAAAAAATTGCAACCAAACAAAGTCTCCGAAAAACTAAGGTTTTGCTAAGTTAAAGTCCAAAAAGGTGCTTTATGATACACATGTATCATGTTTGGAAAACACTAAAAACAGCGACATAAGCACTTTAAAACCCAAAGTGATCCATAAGCATAGGATCAGATACACGAACTAATTTTCATGACCAGTGCGAGTACGAGTGTGATCCACGTAGTGCGAATTCGCCTGCTTTTAAAGAGCATGGATGTGTAAAACATGTGGACACATTGACAAAGTTCTGCTAAATCGTGGCACGAACCCGAGTTCATTCCTGCACTCCTTAAAGATGATCTGGGCACCCAAAAAGAACCAATGTATACGGTTGCTATGCCACAGCCGCACCCGAAAATGGGTAGGTGCGCTTTGCCAGATTTTGAAGCATTGTGAAGGGAGATTTATAAGTAATCGATTATGGACTTGTTACAATTCGTCGTTTGTTTTTCTAATACAGATCGCGAGATCATTCTCATAAGAATTTTTTATTTCAAAGATAAACATTTGCTTGCATGCGAGAAGACAAAAAAGATAAAGTTCTGTTAGATGGTGAGACGGGTACTAAAGACCGCATGTATTTGTGCAACGAAAGGTGACATCAATGGGCGGATGCATAATTATGTGGATTGTAATGTTGGCAGAAGTAAAGAACTAATCTGCCCCGTTTTAACTAAGTACGTGGTCTATTTTGTGAATTATAAGCTATTAGTGACTTTTTCTCTCATAAGATAGTCTGCATACATTGCATTCCCCATTTATGATATTCCGCAAATGTCACATGTCATCTTTGATCCTGAGAGCCGCTGTGATGATACGAAATGGGCACTCAATACCTACTAAAGAGGTCTGCTAGTCGCGTTTTTTCTTGCAGTTACAAATAAGCAATAAACCCTAGCGTCAACAAAATCAAATATAGTTTCCGGAACAGGAGAAATTTGAACAGTGATACGAAACTAGCAAAATCAAGGATTAGTGAGGTCCATTCTATTCCAATTTGGGTCGTCGACAAGGCATTAGAAAGTAGTTGTATACTTTTGGGGAGAATCGTTTCGTACCCTTTTCTAGTATTTGTTCAGTAACGAAGGTACTGTATTACACCATAAGTATTTTGACTGTGATCTTGCAGCTAACAATCTCATTAAAAACAGGTATGGAATACATGTGTTATAATAAAGTAAAATCGATTCCTTCACAGAAAGCGAAACAGATTCTGTGGAAGATGACCACGTAGTCGAAGAGGAAGTGATGCAAACGATAATTGATGAAGACGGACAGGAAAAAACTGTGACTGTAATGATACAAAAACCAGCCAAACCCAAAAGACAAGGAACAGAATTGCACGATAAAGACAGCAATGAAAAGGACGGAGAACGAAGGAAGAGACGGAAGGACAAAGAGAAAACAAGATACAAAGATGACAAGGAAAGCTCACGAGAAAACCTCGAAAAGAAGGGAGACGAAAAAGATGACAAAAAGAAAAAGAGAGATAAAGACAGGAGTAGTGGATACGGCACTGACTCAGTGTACGGCAAGAAAGAGGAGAAAAAGAAAGAGAAAAAAATGACTACGGACTCTCTTAGCGAAGTTCCAGAACTGATCAACATCAACCGCAGATTGGAGGCAGCTGAGACTGGAATCAAGGGTTTAAGAAATATTATCGACTCTATGGTCAATCAGGTTGATTTTGGCGACGACGTGGGAGGAATACTAAAGGCACAACTTGATCAGGTTCAACAGCAACTCAGTAAAGTTGAGCTTCTGCCAGAGGGTGAAGCTACGAAAAAGGAAAAGAAAAGAAAACGATCCAAAGGGAAAGGGACCCAGGAAGTAAAGAAAGAAGGGATCATTACTGAGGGATCCCAACAAGCCCTAGCGAATGATGATCAGTCCATAAACAAAATTCCCGAAGTTATTCCACCTCCTGCTGCGAGGGTGTCACAGGATTTACCGAAACTGCAACCGGGACAAATTTCTTCACGCCAAGACGAAAAACGTAACGTCAGTTTGTCAATGAAAGGGGAAATAACTCCCAGCCAGGGAGAAAAGACGCCTTTACGTAAACGTACAACACTGGAAGATTTAAAATTACGTAAGAAAGCGCGCGAAGAAGGAGTTACCATAGAGGAAATTGAGGCCCGTCAAGAAGCCCAAGAGAGCAAAAAGGAAAATAAAGATAAAGAAACGGAAAAGGGAAAAGAGGATGAGAAAGAAAAGGCAGAAAAGAAAAAAGGTGAAGAATCGAGTTCGGATGATGAGTCGTTGGACTCAGAAGAGGAAAGAGAAGCGATGCAAGAGATGATACTGGAGGAGATAGAATTAGCACTGGAAAATAAAGACGATCCAGAGTCACAAGCTTATGCCCTGCGACTCAGCATTGAGCGGATGAATAACATGAGAAAAAGCTTTGCACAGTCACAAGAAGAGTTCAAGAAGGAAATGGAAAAGAACAGGAGAGCTATTGACTCAATCGTCAGGGATTTAGCTGCTTTCCGTTCGGCGAGAAAAGCGCAGGTTAGGATTAGCTGTCATTTTTTTGAATTCTTTAAAATTGTGGAATTTGAAATCTGGGCGAAGGATTTCCAGTTTCGAACTAAAGTTTCTCACAACTGAGAAACAGAGTCCACCAGGGATTTTTGGAAACAAGGCAGTGGCGTAGCTAGGATTCTTCAAAGTGGTGGTCATATTCTCTCACATCCAGGGTACCTACCGGTCATCCACGGTGTTTTCGGCAAAATGGACAATTTTTCGGATGAGCAGCGATTGCGGGCGGGGGGTGGAGGGGAGGGGGGGAAATAAGCCTAAAAAATAGCTGCATACTATCGATCTTAGACTCCGTTCACGGACGTCACGTGATGACATTTTTTGTGGCTCTGCAGTTTCGAAAATACCGATCACGTGGCGCTATTCCTTCGTTCTTTCAACGGCCGAGAAAAAAAAAACCTGAAGGAAAGTTTCCACCTGCTTCTTATTTCCTCAGGCAAGGCTGCTCCTGGGTTACCCGTAATAGCTTCGGCCGGTTTTACTCGCCGTTAACGTCGTTTCGCGCTTTTCTCTTTGGGGAGAGCAACAGAAAATAGCGTCACGAGATCGGTATTACCGCAGAGCCACAAAAAATGTTATCACGTGATCAGATTTTTTTAACCGCAGACTGAAATCAACGGTCCGTGAACTGGGCTGAAAAAAAGCCCTTGTCCACGGACGTCTGAGATCGATAGTACATGAAGCAAGTTGCAGGTGACATAAATTACTCTTTTCCAGTCTCACAGATATGGTTTGTATTATGTTGTTGACAGTCACAAAGGGGGGGAGGGGGGGGGGGGTCACGGGCACCCCAGGACCCCCCTGGCTAAGCCCCTGCAAGGTAAATCGGTCATTTTGATCTCAATAACAGGGAAACAAAGCAGTTTGGACTGAGTACGAGCTCGGAAAAGAATGCTTCTCTTAAAGGAAACAAAGAGGATCCCCAGGGAAATTTCACAATACTCTTTACGGCCAAAAATAAAAAGATCCTTTTCAGTTTACACTTTTTTCAGTATAACACTTATATATCTTACGGTTTGTGTTTGTGTTTGTGGGCCAACTTGAATTAACATCCGGAGAGTTAGTCCAATCTATAGATTAATTCAAGGCCACAAGTAAGGTGAGGCAACGTGCACTTTCATATGAGCGGCGGATGACTTGTCAAACGGGTAAATGTCTCGAAGCCCTGTTAGGCATTTTGTTATCCTTCCAAAAACGCTGCTTTTCTAATTCCAGTCCTTTTACGTCGAGCCTCGCTCACATGCATGCCACGGGTTGGGGTTTTTGATGTTGCTGCCATGTTAGTGAACGAAAACAACAGATCTCTCTTTTTTCGTCCACAAAAGAGGTTTGTCCTGAAATTACATCATTGTCATTTGTGTCTCAAGAGATTGGTTGCCAATTCCTTATTGTCAGGTTTCAATAATATAGCGTGATATTCTGCTACTTTTTTTTTAACTGAGAGAAAAGAAAACGTTTGCATTGGAAAACAAATGAATTCCCATAAAAAAAATGAGGACACCAAAATAGGCGTCGATATGTCCCGTGAAAACCGACGGTGGAACGACAACGATGACTAAAAGAACGATATTCTGAACAATAAGCTTACAAAAGAAAAACAAAGGTTCTGAATGCCCCGCATGTGCGTTCTACATTTTTAGTGATACGTTCCTTTGCCGTTCTTGTCTTGACAACTACCTGAAATGACCAAATTTGATTGACGTTAATGCAGAGTAAGGGAGCACTTGACAGTAAATTTCCCTTCCAAACAGCGACACCGTTCAACCAATCTCGTTCCCTGAACCTTGATACACACTTTCCTTGCGGAAGGACCTGGAGCAATTGCAAAATTATTTCAAAAACGGGAAATACTATTTTTAGACAACGTGCCAATAGCCGTCGTTGTGGTCCTTGCTTAAAGCTCTCTATCTTCGATTTCTCCAATCAGCGGTCATGAATAGCACTATTCACGGACTTGACCTAAAAAGATCGCAGCCACTGGAGACAGGAATGTTATCATGACATATGGCTCTACGTAGAGCGGTGGCCCATTTGTACGCCTGAATTGGTGCCCTGACCAATCATTTGTTACTAACAAGAAAACACCCTGGGATTCATTTGACCTCTCCAGTTTATCTTGTTCCCTCTTCTTATTTCTAATTTGCAGGACGCTGAAGGCTTCAACGCTGTTCATCATGTCCATAGTATGGTTCTTGAATTGCAAACAAAACATGAGAAGATGGTCCAGACCACTACGGAACTTGTAAATGAGTACAACAGACGCGAAAAGAGCCTGGAAGAACTTTACAATGCAATGGATAGACTGGAACAGAACAAAGCTGATAGGGAACACGTCAATCAAAAAATTGGCATCAAGGTAACTGAGTCAGGGTTATGATAACAGCATTTAGTGATAAATACCTGATAAAAAGTTTAGACATGGTAGCAGTTTGTCTTCTCGTTACCATCAACTGCTGATAACAAGACGCCTGGGAGGCGTTCACCCGGCCGTGCGGAGGCTTACATGACTAGATTCATAGATTCGCGGACAAAACAACCGGAATAAAAGACTACAAAATAACGACCACAACAGCACAATTAGCTTGCGGTCAAAGAGCACTCACTCACAAGACTGTGCGAATTTTGCAGCTTTGCCATGCCGACGATGACGGCTCGTATCTCGATTCCTGCCTTACTTGCGTGGGGGTTGGGCCTTAGAAGCGTATCAGTCAACGGTCACAGAACATGGAAAGGCCTGTTCTCTTTAACACCAACAACGATAACAACAACAACAACAACAACAACAACAACAACAAAGGACGGGAACAGCATTAAAATGAAGTGACTATAAATTTAAAGTTCTTTACAAGACTACTTTTGACATTATTCATATACGTCTCTTGCAAGTGGAGGATTGTTTAAAAAATGAATGATTTGATGATTACCTAAAAAGTGCTATAACTATCACCACTCTCTTAAAGAAATAGTAACTGCCGAGGCTTGGAACTCCGCGTTTGAATAACTTGAACTACTTGCAGAATAAGACATCACGTCTCGAGTATCACATTCCACGCACGTATAAAGTGTAAAAATAAAATAATATTTTATTTTTACACTTTTTATACGTGCAAGTAGTTCAAGTATCACAATTCTTCTTATTCTTTACCAACAGGCAGACAAAGGCGACCTGGAGTCAAAAGTCAGTTTAAACCAGTTTGACGAGAGTTTCAACCTTCTGGATCGCGGGCTCAGCGATGCTCTGGAGAAAATGGAGAGTCAAATGAGCATCGAAGACGCACTGAGAGAAACACTACAGGAATTGCAGAGTAAATTACACCTGAAACTGGACAGACAAGAACTGGATTCGCTCCGCGATCAGCTGGAATCACGTATCAGAGAGGTACAGGTAATACGAACAACAGTGAAGGAGAAACCCACCGACGATGGAGAGCCAGCTGGATTCAGAAGGTAAGAAGAGTTTCTTGTTTGGATATGACCTTAACCTCGATAACAGGGTTTCTCTTTAGCCAGTCCCGCCCAATTCCTAAGCTCCTAGATCAGAAGCCCTTTCTCGAAGCTACCGAAACCGTTTCGGGCTTATTTGGGGAACCAGAATTGTCATAAATTCTTGAAAAAGATGACGTATCAAAACCGAAAAACTCTATTAAAGTTAAGGAAAGCTTAAAAGAATTAATCCTTTTCGACGTTCAATGTCATCTCTTTAGACTGGAGAGGTGAGGGGAGGGGCTTTTTTCAATTGAGTGTCGAAAGTAATTGGCGAATTGCTTTGGTTTATGATTTCTTCACTCAGAAATTGGTTCAAAGTTCTCACGCGACTTTTTCAACCTATCAGAAGTGAAACCAAAAGCAAACGTGGCTTGCGCGTGCACATTTTCCCGCCCTTTTTGTCGGCTACGTGTAATTACTTCGAGTTTTGATTTATTTACTGAACTGTCTCCGTCCTTTTTGATTGGCCAAAGTAATTACTTTGGTTTTGGTTTTACGACACTTGATTGAAACTCGCTCTACCTTTTGAAGTCAATTTGAAAATATAGCATTATGTTTTCTGTGAGCAAACTCGTATGTTAATGAGACAAAATGTAAACAATAACGTCAGCAAAGATTCCCCTATAAAAAGCAAGAGAGAGGTCGATAAAATTTGGGCTTTCAATGAATAACAAGCCACTGATCACGTTTTCTTAATGGTTACGAAAAATAAATTGACCTAAGCTTTTCTTATTCATTCAGTAGTCTCGTTCTGTTTCCAGCGTGAGGGTCAGGAACTGACGTTCTATCTATTGTTTTGACTGCAGGAACCGACCGGAGAAAGTTCATTGCATCTCATGTGACAGGCCCTTAGAGGTACAACCCGGTGAGATTGGGCCCAACATGCCTAAGATGCAAAGCTTGCCGGGTCAGAAGTCTTCCAAGCCGTACACGACATTTGAACTGGAGCATATCCGACAACATCAGAAAATGAGCACGGGAAAAAAACCTCCAATAATAGCTGCTGACCTCGGCTACCACGCACAAAAATTAAAGAACGAGGTGGCAGCCATGACGGGCCTGGTTGATATGATAGATCTTCCTCCTTCGCAAAGATACTGTGGGGGCTCACACACAATCATGCACCCATACAGACGCTCATTCAAGTCAGGTGGAGCTCATTTTAATCAATACGTCGTAATACGCGAAGAGAATGAAGCCTCGGTGACATTACCTCGCAGAGACTTCATTGTACCGCGTGACAATAATCTAAAGCGTTACACAAAACCTAAGCTACCAGCCATAGGCCAGTCAAATACTCGAGAAGCCTCCCCTTCTCCAGAGTATATTGCCGAATTTACCGAGAGGCCTCTCAGTGCCCCAGCCACGCCCTCAGTAGGTCACAGTCCCCAGCGCCAACTCAACTCACCCCAGCTTCTCACAGAGACAGTTAACCAGTCTTCATCGCTAGTGGAAATGGAGAAAATTACAGTTACAATTCCTTCTCCAGGCGGTGAGTCTTACACGAAACAAGAACTTTAAAGACCAACCATGTTTGGTTCTGTTTCGGGACTCCCTTAGGCTTACCCCGCCCCATTTTCAGGGCGCGGTAAGAGAGAGTCCCGGAACAGGACTAAACCATCTTTACGCTACAGCGACGGTCGTGTATATAGACGGGAGTTAACGCCATAAACTTGATGTGCATATGGATGGAAATGGTTCAAATGTGAACAAGTGTGAAAGTCATGTTAATAAATCAAACGATACCCAATGCGCTCAAGAATGATAAGTTCCTTGCTTTTGCTTTGCTAAGTCTGAACTCATACAGCTTTTGGTCGAAAATAAGTTTGCATTTGCAGATAATAGCGAGGTTGTAAATTGAAGTATGGGATGAAATAGCGAGGTGCCATCCAAAAATTTTCAAGGATCGCGTTTACTTTTGGAAGCGTTTGAAGCGAATAGGAATGAAAAACGCCATCTGCAGTCAGAATGAAATGAATTTGTTGATAGAACCCGTTGGGAACTCGGAAAAATCCGAGCCCCAGATGGGATTCGAACCCACGACCCTCCGTGATCTAGTCGGATGCTCTAATACTGAGCTACTGGAGACTCTTTATAGTATAGTATAGTTTATTCACCGTACTCTCGCAGCAAAAGCTGAATTTCAGTAGGGGTCGAACAGTAAAATTATATACATCACATACATTTAAACATAGCTCATGGTGATAAAACTCCCGAAACTTTCGGTACGCGAGTTCACTTTAACATCTCTAGCTGACCCGGATCTTAATGTGTAGCCATGGCTAACTTGAGTGACCAGAGGGATAACATCTCTTATGGGTGGGATCTCCTTAGCCTTACTAAAAAACTTAGCTGACAGATTTGCACGGCGGGCTTCAAGAGAGGCAAGACCAGTACTAACACGTGCAGCCTCATATTTAACCAAGGGACACATTATTCTTAATGCTCTCCTCTGCACCGACTCAATAACGCTACTAAGGTACCCAGGAAGGGCGGACCACACTGGTGCGCCGTATTCTAGAACAGACCGGATCAAAGGGCAATAAATGCGAACAAGATCTGCTTGCTGAACGCCAGCCTTCTTGAGTACCCTTAATGAATATAGTCTTTTGGTGGCCTTCTTAACGATGAAGTCAACATGCTCATTCCAGGACAAGTCAG